>NC_045558.1:49225704-49525704 GCF_009769535.1 Thamnophis elegans
CAAAGGATAATTTCCACTTCTTATTTTGTTGAAGTACATCTTGGAAAGCATTATGTGATCAAACTGATATGTTTGAATTTGTAAATTAATAGCCAATAATCTTGAAGCATAAAATTACTTTCATTACTGGGTTATTTTTGTCTCTCTGGTGATTTCTGAGTCATGTTTCCATGAAACAATGATTTGCTTTTAATTTTCTCATTTTGTTGAATTTTCAAAATTTTAGCCTTAAGATATAAGAGCCAATATTTAATCTTTCAGGAATGCAAATTGGGGGCATTGAAATGTATATGCTACAATCTCAATCCTTTTCCAATGTAAAGACAACATAACATTTGATGACATTACAAATACTGTTTTTATTTTCTAGTTTCAGCAACCAATTATTCACATTACTGTGGGTATACAGTTGTTTGTTTGGTAATGTGTTGCAAACTTTATACATGACAAGTGAGAGCAGGCTAATGCTGTATTATATATACTCTTTGACAACTCTGAATAAATAACAGAGAATATAAAGTAGCCTTGGTAACTATATATGTCTATCTTACCTGAGACAGCACAGCAAGTTGATGATGACATTTTATTGCATTCCTATTGGCCTCCATGAAATATCTCTGAGTACGCCTTCTTTCACGTTCCAATTTCTTCTCCAAGACAAGCTGAGAATGTGATAATCCATCTAAATACTTCATCATAACATCTGAAATCATTGAACTGACCTCTACTATATCAGGACGGATGTCTGCATCAGGGTTCAAACATCTGTGGGGAAAAATCTCTGTTATTTAGGAGATGACAACCAATATTTACATGAAACTAATTCTCATAAAATCAATGACTGGTACATCTTTTTACATAAAAAGAGAAACAGCCCTTACCAAATATTGCCTTGTTCATAAAATTTTACTCAACTTTTTTTTTAAAAAATCCCAATAGAAATAAACCAAGTTTATGTGAATATCACAGCCATTTTTATGTTGTTATGTATAATATTAAGTCTCTATTGTTCGGCTGAAATCAAGTGTAAATGTTAGAAAACTATTTACCAATGTATTCTTGATTATATTTTCCTGGAAGTACAGCCTTCGTGGAAACCACAGTTGGTGATGGATACTTTAATTTATAGTTTTTTACTGTGCCTAAGTAGAAGTTGCAAAACTTAGACTATATGTAGAATTTAACTGAAACATGTTAATTTTGTTTTATCTCAGAAGTTCCAATGCAGAGATAAAAAGTTTAGTCCTAAGATATTGTTGCAGCACAATTTCCATCATCCCTCTCCACTCCTCATGCATACTAGGAATGATATGAGTTTAAGAACACCTTCACAACCATACATTGCTCATTCTTGCTCAAATGAGTGAAGAAAAATAGTTTAGCAATATAATATCTAGGCAGAAAACATAGTTGTGTGGCTACTAAAACAAAGTACACATAACAAGTAGGTCATGTTTGGGCCTTTGTATTGTTCTCAGAACAGTATGGGAAACAGTCCAAAAAAAATGTTATAACAATAGGCACAGAAGTTTCCAAGGGCTATGGCTCACAAAAGTTTAAAAATTTGAAGTTGGAAACTAAGCTGAGTTTGGCTGCATTAGCAAAATCTAGAAACACATCATTACTTTGATGTTGATAAACGAATAAGCTCATCCACTTTTCAACCACTATGAAATCGCCTATAATGAAGAATAATCTATTTATATCTTATTCCACTCTAGATAAATTTCATTGTACTATCCATTGACTTTGTACCAATCATTTAAAAATTAAAGGATAGTAGGACAACAACAGTATTCACTAGAACTCCTATCCTCCTTTCTTCCATTTAGTGTTGGGAAACTAGATTGAATGGCAATTATCCTTTCTATAATAAGTAAGGACTTTTTCTATTTTACTTTCTTTTTTGCTCACAATGAAGGTACCTTTTCTTTTATTCTTCATGTATCAACCTTAATGTTTCCTGTTGTTTATGTTGTATAAATTTCTGTTTTAGCTACAATTCAAAATTATAATTTTAGAGACACTCATTATGAAAGAAATCAAAATGATTGTTGGGCTTCTTTTCTAAATACCTCATATTTAAATCTTTCTATTAGCTATTTTCCTACTTTATATACTAATTTTAAAAATGGGTTCATCTCCTTTCATATTGTTATCTCTTTATGTCTTATGGCATATGTTGTGTAAATACAGACTTTCAAATTATGAATAAAACACTTCAAATAAAATAAACTCCCTTTCTTTAATTGAGGTAAGTTGAGTTAAATTAGACTGCAACTGACTTACAGCCACTCATTCAGTTTTGAGGTTTTACCAAAACTTAGTTCTCTTCATTCTTAGTTTAACAAATAGAATCGGGCAATTGCATGTGTCTTTTAATAATAACTCATAATTATATACCACAGGCTTGAGGTGAGGACTGAGTACAATCAATATTTCTATGTCCTATTTTAAAAAAATAAACTTGTAAAGAATTTTATGCTTATGGAGAAGTAATAATGATATATTAATATCATATTTCAGGACATATCAATTGCTAATGGCTATTTTTCTGTGTTTTCTCTTTTCTCTTTAAATATAATCATTCATTTTATATCTTCATGTTTCCTTTTTTTCAACTAATAAGAACTCTGGGATGTATGTATGCACTAAACATGTAGCAAGGGAATGCTAAACTACTCTTAGAAATTAAATGTCACATAATTGTTTTGAGAAAAAAAAGTGTTATATCTATTTGGCCTTATAGCTTTCAAACAGGATGAACACAAATTGCATTACAATGGAATTTCAATTTTGAAGAGGGATTTTTTTGCGTAAGCTTTTTTTTCTCAGCAAATGTTGCTACTCATTTGAGTGTTCTTTATTTTCCATAAAGGATATTCATATAGCTAGTCCTCAAATTATGACCATTCATTCAGTGACCATTCAAAATTGTAGTGGCGTTGAATAAATGGGACAATCAGTGCTCAAAGTTCCAACTACTGCAGCACCCCTATGGTCACATGAACATATTTCAGTGCTTGGCAACCAACTTGAATTGGTTGAAGAGTTCTGCACTCATGTGATCATCTTTGTGACCTTCCCTGATATGTTCCCACAAGCAAAGTCAATGGGGAAGCCAGTATGAAAAGTTGCAAGATGGTCAAATAAGTTTCTTCCAACATCAGTCTTTCTTTGCTTGCAGGCACCTCCCTTCACTAATGCAAATGTCATGCCCTCTTTCCCTAGCCTCACTGTGCTCATACACATTTATCCCACATTGGGATAAACTAGAAAGAGTGATTTTAAGCAGCAAAGGTTTCACTTAATTCAGTCTGAAAAGTGGGAAACTTCCTTGACAGGTTGTAAAAAGAATTGGAGGAGATGCAAGAAAGGAGCTCTGCAGCAAATGAAGCAAGAGGCTGAAGAAGAAACTAATATGTTGAGTGCTACAGTTGTAGACTTTTCAACTTTTACAGCATAAATATGGAATGAATTGCATAATAAGAAATATAAATGGGTCAACTCTCTGCAAAAAATAAAAAGTTATAATAGCTAGATTATAATAGCTAAGATTTACCTAACTACTTTGTATTATTATATCTTCACATTCAATTGATATTCCTTTACAGGTAGTTTTTAAGTTGTGACCAGTCAATTAATAGCCATTCAAAGACCGCCCTCCCTCAAAAAGCTGCACAACCCTGTTCAAACTTACAACAGCTATAGCGCCCCCATAGTCATTCACCTTTACAACATACCACAGGGATCCTGCAATGGCCCTTCACCTCTGCCATCATCCCACCCTGAAGGGACCCCACAATTTTTAAGTGCAACATGAATAAATATTTTGGTTTGTCACCCAGACAGACAGATGTTAAATTGGATTTGGCATTTTTATCTACTTATTGAATTCTTTCCAAGGAATTAGGATAGGTAGTTGTAGATGTTTAATGTTGTTACAGAGATCACTATGGGATGTAAGGTGTTCTACGTGAAGCTGCCTTTTGCAGTTGGCTGATAAATAAATGTTATTATTATAAATAAATGTTATTAATTTATTAAATAAATCATTTTATTATTTAATAAAATAAATAAGCAAATACTGAATGCTGTTCAAATCAAATAATTTTGTTAATAATACGTACTTTTTTATGACAGCAGATACCTTTGTAGTATATATACCTCCTGGTACTGGCTCATAAACAGCTTCTACTATCTACAAAATAAATAGTTGCTGTCATTTTTAAAGTGATTTTATATTGTAATTTTCCATTTGATTTGCATGGCAAACTTCACATAACTTCCTTTTATAGCTGTCACTTACAAACTATAAAACAGATATGTATACAGTTTTTACATCTGATTAAATTGCTTTATGAATATGATATCCATATAAGTTAACTCATTCAAAAATAATCAAAAATATCAATGATTCATATTTCTTCTTCATCATCATCATCATCATTTTAGCCATTGTCTAGCCACTGTGAGATGAAGGCCTCTTCCACATGATTCCAACCAATGTGATCCTGAGGTTTCTTCTGACAATTGGTCCAGCAATTTCATCTGAATAAATGCAGTTATTTAATTTATATGCCACCTTTCTATTCAATCAAGTATGCAAAATTGCTAACCACAAATAAAATATAAATATAAAGTGGAACTTAAAATGAATAATTGAAACAACGCAAAAATACTTAACAGTGAGGAGCCTTGTGGAATAAATAATTTCTTGCTAGTTTTAAAATGGTAAAGATAATAAAGTGTCATCCAAATCCTGGAGAAGGTATACCCTGGGACAGATGTGTGATGCAGGAGCAATATAAGAAATACTTTCCAGATTTTAATGTCCAGACAGATTTAAAAGATATACAGTCCCTCAATCATGCTATTTAGGGATTTACAGATTAATACCAATGCTCCAAAGGTATGTTCCTCCATATGAGGCATTTCGTGCAATTAATGTATTTTTGGATGAAGCTTTTTGGATGAGAAGCGAAATGTTTTCAAAGAAAAAAAAGAAAGTTCAGTTGTCTCTTGAAAAAGCACTTTTGGGAAAATCATAATCTGGATAATTGAGAATCATCATAAAAATAGACTTTAGCTATGCACTTTGGGATGAAAACCCTTTGAATGGTGTGGGAGTATGAACGGATTTCCAAAAATTGCAGACTACAGGAACTATTTACACTTCAGTTTGAGATGCAGACAACACAGACTCATCACCAACAGCATATGCCTGTGTCCAACAGTGAAGGGACACAGGACAAAAACATCCTGCAGAAAACACCTTCATAACACAGTCCTTTCAACAATTTCAAGAAGGCTCCACACCTATTTGAACTACTCAGGTGACCCTGAGGACACAGACAAACGTCCAAGCAGCCTCAACATCTCTCTAAAAGAATGCAAATGATCAGCTGCCTACAAGGAATATAAATCCTTCCATTCCCCACCATACTGTAAGAGCTGAAGAAGCATCTTGGATCAGAAGTGAAAGTTCTTCAAAGAAAAACAAGAAAGTCCAGTTGCCTCTTGAAAAAGTACCTTTAGGACAAGATCAATGTTAGGAGACTGAAGGCAACAAGGTCCATTATGCCCTGCAGAGTGTTATTTCCAAAGCATGGTGATGTTAAATGTTTACATTTTGCTGATGAAATGTGAAATCTGGAAAGCTCCAAGAGTTGTAAAAAGCCAAAAGAGTTGTAGAAAAATGTGTCTGGACAGTACCTGAAGCATATGAGTTGCCAGTCCTATTTTAATTGATTCTGAGTAATATCTCAGTAACAGAAAGTGATAACAATAATACAATATGGTATCCATAAAAGAGAATATTGGTAGCTCAGGTTGAACTGTAGGATTCTTGGTGCTCCCTGAGCTTGGAGATTTCTTTCAGAGGTTTCATTATTAAATTAGGCTGATGATGTTGCCTAGTTTAGTAATAAGATGTCTCTAAGAAAAAAGTTTATCTATGTCAGAGAAAGCTGTTTCTCTAGACCTGCTATAAAATCCTTATGAAATGCAGGATTGCTAACTGCAGAACATTTCCCGTGTGGTATAACAAATATAGGATTAAAAAGACAATTAAATGAAACAAATAGACAAAGGTAAATGATAAAATCCCATTTAGCAAACCTGCATACTTTAGTTGCTAAGGAGAGCATGTTGGCGCTATAAAATGGAGGGTTGAGTGTTGCCATCTGATATAAAACACATCCTGCAGCCCAGACATCAGCCTTCTCACCATATGGCTCACTCTTTACAACTTCAGGGCTGTATAAACAAAAACAAATATTATATTCAATATAAAAAGGACAGGGGAGAGGTCATTTTCATTTTTTTTTCATTTTAATGACATTTATAGGCCGCCCTTTTCCCTGAGGGGACTCAGGGCGGCTTACAATAAATAGGAAGGGGGTGCAAGACAAAACATAAGAAAAAAAACATGTGAATAAAAAATAAACCAGTAAAACACAACATTCATTCAGCATTCGGGTGGGGCGAGGTTAAGGTCTTATCCCCAGGCCTGACGGGATAGCCAGATCTTGAGGACTGTGCGGAAGGTCTGGACGGTGGTGAGGGTGCGAATCTCCACGGGGAGATCGTTCCAAAGCGTCGGAGCTGCAACTGAGAAGGCTCTCCTCCGCGTAGTCGCCAGTCGGCACTGACTGGCGGATGGAATTCGGAGGAGGCCTACTCTATGCGATCTGATGGGACGAAGGGAGGTAATTGGCAGAAGGCGGTCTCTCAAATAGTCAGATCCACTACCATGGAGGGCTTTATGAATGGTGAGTAGCACCTTGAAGCGCACCCGGAGATCAACAGGTAGCCAGCGCAGCTCACGGAGGATCGGTGTTATGTGGGTGAACCGTGGTGCGCCCACGATCACTCGCGCGGCCGCATTCTGGACTAGCTGAAGTCGCCGGATGCTCTTCAAGGGCAGTCCCATGTAGAGCACATTGCAGTATTCCAGCCTGGAGATCACAAGGGCTCGAGTGACTGTTGTGAGGGCCTCCCGATTCAGGTAGGGCCGCAACTGGCGTACCAGGCGAACCTGGGCAAATGCCCCCCCTGGTCACAGCTGACAAATGATGGTCAAAAGTCAACTGTGGGTCCAGGAAAACTCCCAAGTTGCGGACCCTGTCTGAGGGGTATAAATTTTGACCCCCCCAGCCTGAGTGATGGAACGTTGGCCAAATTGTTGGGAGGAAAACACAACAGCCACTCGGTCTTGTCTGGGTTGAGTACCAGTTTGTTAGCTCTCATCCAGTCCTTAATGGCCTCAAGACCCCGGTTCATCACGTCCACCGCTTCATTGAGTTGGCACGGGGCGGACAGATACAACTGTGTATCATCCGCGTATTGATGGTATTTTATCCCGTGCCTCCGAATGATCTCACCCAGCGGTTTCATGTATATGTTGAATAGTAGGGGGGATAAGACCGAACCCTGCGGCACCCCATAAATTAGGGGCATCGGGGACGATCTCTGCCCCCCCCACCAACACCGACTGCGACCTGTCCGAGAGGTAGGAGGAGAACCACTGCAAAACAGTGCCTCCCACTCCCACCTCCCGCAGTCGTCGCAGAAGGATACCATGGTCGATGGTATCGAAAGCCGCTGAGAGGTCAAGAACTAGGATGGACACATGGCCTCCATCTCTGGCTCTCCACAGATCATCGGTCAATGCGACCAAAGCGGTTTCTGTGCTGTAACCGGGCCTGAAGCCGGACTGGAAGGGGTCAAGATAGCTAGCTTCCTCCAAGGTACGCTGAAGCTGGAAGGCCACCACCTTCTCAACAACCTTCCCAACAAAGGGAAGGTTGGAGACTGGACGGTAGTTATTAAGAACGGCTGGATCCAAGGATGGTTTCTTCAGGAGGGGTCTCACCACCGCCGCTTTAAGTGCGGCGGGGAAGTGCCCCTCCCGAAGGGAGGCGGTAACGACCGCCTGGATCCAGCCTCGTGTCACCTCACTGCTGTTGGCAACCAGCCAGGAGGGACACGGGTCCAGTATACAGGTGGAGGCACTCACAGCTCGCATAGCCTTGTCCACATCCCCGGAGGCAACATCCTGAAACTCAACCCAGAGATGGTCTGCCAAGTTATCCCCTTGTGTCTCGGCTGGATCTGCGGGGGTGGAGTCCAAGTCCAACCGAAACCGAGCAACTTTGTCCGCCAAGAACTGGACATACTCCTCAGCCTTACCCTGTAAGGGGTCCCCTGCCTCCCTCCTATTTAGGAGGGAGTGGGTTATCCTAAACAGGGCGGCTGGGCGGGACTCGGCGGACGCAACCAAGGTGGCAATGTGTGTTCTTTTAGTTGTCCTTAATGCCCGGATGTATTCCTTGGTGCATGCTGTCAGAAGTGCTCGGTTCGATTCGGACCTATCGGACCTCCACAAGTGCTCTAGGCGTCTCCTCCGGCGCTTCATCTCCCGGAGCTCCTCGGTAAACCAAGGAGGCCTCCGGGATCCGCCGACCCGGAGGGGCCGTAGTGGCGCAATCCGGTCAAGAGACTCTGATGCTGCCGAGTGCCAGGCAGCAACAAGAGTCTCCGACGAACTGTGGGCGAGAGTATCAGGAATAACCCCAAGCTCCGTCTGGAACCTTAAGGGGTCCATAAGTCGCCTGGGGCGGAACCACCTGGTCGGTTCCTCCTCCCTACGGTGGGGGTTTGGCCTCCGGAAGTCTAGCCTCAGTAGGCAGTGGTCTGACCACGACAGGGGTATGATCTCATTACCCCTCAGACCAAGATCACAAATCCACTGCTCCGAGAGGAATACGAGGTCGAGTGTGTGACCTGCTGAGTGGGTTGGGCCTCGGATTACCTGGGTCAAGCCCATGGCTGTCATGGAAGCCATGAACTCCTGCGCTCCATCAGAGTGTTCACTGAGCGAAGGCAAATTGAAGTCCCCCAGAACCATGAGCCTAGGGAACTCAATTGCTAGCTCGGCTACCGACTCGAGGAGCGAGGGGAGGGCTGCTGCAACGCAGTTGGGAGGCAGGTACGTTAGCAGCAGACCCACTTGACCCTTGAGGTCCAACTTCACCAGCAGGGACTCACACCCGACAAGCTCCGGAGCAGGGATCCTACGAGGTGCTAAAGACTCCCAGACAACAATAGCCACACCGCCACCCCTTCCCTGGGCTCTCGGCTGATGAAGCACCTGAAATCCCTCTGGGCACAGCTCTACGAGGGGGACTCCTCCCTCCGTGCCCAGCCATGTCTCAGTAATACATGCCAGGTCTGCCCTCTCGTCTAAAATTAAGTCCCGGACGAGGGGAGCCTTGTGAACAACAGACCTGGCATTTAGCGACAGCAGCCTGAGACCAGGGTCCCGATTACTCGCGCCATCTGACCTTGGAGTGGGACTCATAGGGCCGGAAGGAGGGATCTCTGTGATGTAGCGAGCCCTCCTTCCCCGGTAATGGCCAGCCCTAAAGTCCCCGCCATATCTGCCTCTCCCTGTTATGACCGCAATGCTCCGACCCTCTCCCGTGGCCGTAGTCCCCCCAACCACCCCAGTGACCCCCGCATACCCCGGCAGGTCCTCCGAATCAAACACACTCATTTATTCACACAGACAGTCCCCACGTAATAGTTTAAAACACATAAAATACAATATAATGGAGTAATAAAAGTGGGCCATTCGTTCAATCACAAGCAAACCCATACACTCACCATACCAATTAAAATTGTGCAGTTACGCGAGTTCGTAAAGGTTATATAAGAGATCTTGAATCTTGCCTCCTCCTCTATAAGTCTAGTGGAGAGTCTAGCAACAGGAAAGTGTATGGTCCAGGTCCAGGGGGAGGTGTTACAAAGGCTAAAGTCTTTAAGATAGTAATAGGCGTTGAGAGCCCCGATAATAAAAGCAGTCTGGGGGGAGGAATGCAGAGCTGAAAAGTCCGGTGAGCTAAGTCTATCGAGATGAAACATAATTGGGGGAGCCAATTCAGGTGGATAATAAAGATAATTGGGGGAGCCAATTCAGGTGGACAGTAAAGATGAATAATAAAGATGGTAATCATGGCTAAGTCAAAGACTCCCAAGCCACGCAGGGACGATGTCCTCCAAGAACTCAGCCACAGAGTTCTCCACAGCGTTCTCCCAATCATAGCGACAAACAAGGTCCAACAAGCCGACAATAGCCTCACAACAGCCACAATCCCCATAAACTCCAGGCCCAGTGATGGTCGCGAGGAGACACACACACAACCCCCCCCACAGCCAAGCCACGATGTCCACCAAAGCTGGGCCGCAGCGTCTTCAGCGTCTTCAAACGGTCTCAGCAGCAAAGGCACCACGACAATCACGGCAATAGATAGCAAAGAAGAGGGGGGGAGGTGAAGGTCTCCCAGCCAGATTACTAGATGGGGGGGTCGGGCTCTCTCCGACCAGCTAGGTCTCTAGTCCGCTGCCAGTCCGCTCTAATCAGCTGCCAGCGTCGGGCCCCCAAAAAGAATCGTTCGTACCCTGGTCTCCAAACACCTCCAGGCGCTCCAAACGCTCCGAACGTTCTAAAATGCCTTCCGAAGCCAGCTGAAAAGTGCCTTCTGAAGCTAGCTGAATCGCCAGCTGAGTCGCGGCGTTTCCAAGCAGCTCCCGGGTGGCTCCTCCTCCTCCGGGCAGCGGCGGTGTCTTCCTCACACAGCAGCCTTCGAGAGTAATATCACTCCAAGCTGTTGCCAGCATCAAGCCCCGGAGGAGTTTATTCATACCCTGGCCTCTCTCCAACTCAATCTCTGAAGCCAAATTCTCCCTTATTTGCTGTTTTTCCTATAGGGACGCCAGAGCGGCAGACTCGGCAGCCATGTTCCCTCGCGCATGCTCCATCGGCAGCCATGTTCCCTCGCGCATGCTATATTTAGGTCACTAAATATATATTACCATGAAAATCCTGAAGTTTATAAAAAGTCTCTATAAATATATAAACAATTTAGAAAGATAATGGCTATTCAATTTCCCAACCTAGCTTATAAAAATTACTTGAGGTAAAATTCCTTCTGATAACAACATTAATGTGATTTCCCCTTTCTTGTAGCACAAAAGTATGCTAGTATAATTCTGATAGCCAAGCTGGTGCTATTCTTCCAGTTTTAATATAGGATAACTTAAGGAAAATGACTGGCAGATTTCCTGCTAGTGGGGAAAAAATCACCAATTACTATCCCTAACATGGCTTGGGAAGAAGGCATATTTTGGCAGATGCCTAGATCCATGAATTTGGGTATCTGTCAGAACCTCATCTCTGAGAGGGATGGATTGTTCTGCAGTACAGCAGTGAGAGCACATGCACCAAAGACAAATTCCTTGTGTGTCCAATCACACTGGGCCAATAAAGAATTCTATTCTATTGTATTCTATTGTATTCTATTCTATTCTCCTATCGTATCGTATTGTATCCTATCCTTGTCTTTTCATATTTCACAACTGCCGATAACTATCTGCAATGTACCATATTTTTTGGAGTATAAGATGCACCAAAATTTTGAAGAGGTAAATTTTAAAAAGAAGTTTTTGCCCTCTCCAGCCCCCAGGAGCACTCTGCAGGCTTCCCAAATCCTCTGCACGGCCCATTTTTTTGTAAAAAATAGGGCATGCAGAGTTTGGGAGGCTTGCAAAGTGCTTATGGGAACCGGAGAGGGCAAAAACGCAGTGTTTGAGGGCTCGATCTTTCTAAAGGATAAGGCTTTTATCGATCTCAAATCCGCTTTTCTCTACCCCTCCCATGGCAGGGCAGGACTAAATATATCTCTCCGCGCTTTATTTTTTCCTCCTTCCCTCTGATCAGCGACCATGCAGAGCCACTTGGCCCAAGGAGCGGCAGTCGGCTTGCTTCTTCTCTTCAGCGAGGAGGGAAAGACATGTGGGGGCTGTTGAACAGCCACCGCTGCACTCGACCAGGAACAGTTCATTGGGTGAGTAGGGGTGGGAAGGGAATTCCTCCCATTCGGATTAATGGTTCCTTGTGGTGGTGCCTGAGCAGCAAAAGGAAAGCTGAAAAAAGACGACCTGGCAAGGCTCCCTCCTTGAACAACTGGGCTTGTTCACAGCTCTCTTCACAACCCTGCTTCCTTAGTGCAGGTGCAGGCTCCAGGGAGACTCTCAACCCAGTGTTCCCACATTCCGAAGTTTCCTTTCCATCCCACGCTTTTTCCACTAGCAAAGATCCTGCCAATAGCTTTTTCCGGAGAGAAAGTGGAGATCTAGCCTCCTGAAAAAAGCTTTCATGGAGAGAAGATAATTCCTCTTCCCTTCCTCCACCACCCCAATCCCTCTGGATCTGTCATGCATTGCTTACTGCTATTGCTGCTGCTGCTATTGCGCCCAGCTACCATATCTCTTTGCTGCATGACAGATCCGGGAAAATTGGAGACCATGGTGGAGGAAGGGAAGAGGAACAGTCTCCCCTCCACAAAGGTTTTTCTCAGGGTGCTAAATTGGAATGTTAAAAATCTGGAATGGGATACAATCAAGTTCCTGAGATCGCTTTGCTACCACCCAAAAATGCTATTACCACGATCTCTGCTGCCTGGAACTGCCTGAGCAGGGGCAGATGGAGTGGGCTCTACAGAGATTAAGGTAACAGCAATTTTGGGTGGCAGCGCAGCAATCTCATGATGAGTCAAAGCCTTTGAATCAAGCTTGATTGTACCCCATTCCAGGTTTTTAACTTCCCAATCTAGTGTCCTGAGAAATCTAATGTTTCTGAGCCACCTCTCATTTGCAGGAGGAGGGTGGCGTATATGAAAGCCTCTGAATAACTGGGAAAGAAAGCCATACTTTTCGGGAGGCAGTTTTCGGCAGGTTCCAAGTGCAGCTTCCTTTCCCAATCACTCAGAGGCTTTTGTATATGCTGTCCTTGCCCTCCTCCTGCAAGTGTGAGGTGCCTCTGAGACTCAGTGAGCAGTTCAGGGGAGACAACGGCCACAATGACTTCACTCCCCAGCAATGTGAGGAGCCGCCACTGCCAACACTGCCTAAGATCTCCCTGGAGCCGAGCCAAGCCAAGCCAAACGGCAGCCTCAAAAGCAAAATGTCTCCTTTCCAGTCACTGCAATTTTTGCAGCGCCCGCTTCACCTGCCCCTTCTCGGGCAATTCCAGGCAGCAGAGTAACAGCGTTTTTGGGTGGCAGTACATCGATTTCAGCTGCCTGGAACCGCTCGAGAAGGGGCAAGTGAAGTGAGCACTGTGTGAGAGGTGTAAGGTAAGCTGCTGCTTGGTCCCCCCCTTCTCCAGACAACCCTGGCTGAGGGTGGTCGCTTCTGCTCCTGGCCTGGGAGACAGATCTGACCAGGAGGAAAGAGAAGGTGAAGAAGGGCATGCTGTTTTTCCTCCCTATTCCAAAACGGGGCATGCAGAATCAGCCTACGACCGAGGCAGCAAAGGCGCAGAGGCTTGCTGGGAACAGGAGATGGATCCGGCCAGGAGGAATGCACACCCCATTTTTGCAATCAGGGAGGAAAAAGAGCGTTTCAGGTGACAGGCAGTTCCAAGCTGTGGGGATTGCAGCACAGCCTGGAACCGCCCGCTGCCTGAAACACTTTTTTTCTTCCCTGGTTGGAAAAATGGGATGTGCATTTCTCCTGGCCAAATCTGTCTCCCGGGCCAAGAACAGAAGCTGACCTCTCTCAACCTGGGTTGTCTGGAGAAGCGGGAGGCCAAGCAGCAAGCCACCGTGCTTTACGCTTGCTGCGTAGCGTCCACTTCACCTGCCCCTTTTCCAGACAACCCAGGTAGCTACATTCAGTATAAGACGCACCCATATTTCCCCCCCTCTTTTCTTATATTCTAAAAAATACGGTAATCAGATGTTCCTTCCATTTTGGGGAGCTTCAGTGGCTGCGACTAGTTTTCATTCATTGGTTCTAAAATGCTGGATTAATACGTTTCTCCACTTAAAACTTTAATTTAACATTTAACATTTATTTTAAATATTTAAACATTTAACATTTAAAAATTTTACAACTGCTTTGTAAAACTGTAGCAAACAGTCTAGATAATGAATGAAATATTAATTCATTTTTGTACCATGTCAGCAGCTGGTTAATCTTATATTAATCCAAAGGCTAAACGGAACTAGAAATGGTTAGCATTTGGATGGTAGACCTGCAGTGGCTGGAAATAGCCTGGGAAGATGTAAAAGCATTCCAGAAGAAGGGAAAGGCAACCATTTCTATTTCATTGTCAAGGAAATAACATGAACTCAACAGAATTTGATTTGATTCAAATGTATAAAAGGAACTTATTCATAAAAGCTAACACTATCTGTTTTTATTGTTCATTCATATATCTAATCAAGAAGAAAAATCACAGTAACTTGGTTACAATAGCTACTGTCTAGCTTAACATTTTCAAAAATGTATGCTTTTTATATTTAAATAGATTAATATATAAATTTCTATAATAAGTAATTAATGTTGATAATTTGGAAAAGGTAAGATTTGCATTCCCAAAGCAATGCACTAAATTCTTTTTTATTTAACATTTGATTAAAAAAAATAAGAAAATGAAAGCAAATTTGGTGTAGTAATTAAAATATTGGCCTAGAAACCAGGACAATGTGAATTCTAGCCCTGCCTTAGGTTAAAAAACAGGTAGACCACTTAGGCCAGTCATTCCTTCTCAATTTAACTCAACTAAAACAGTTGTTTTAAATACAGTTAATTAATCTACTGGTTAGTCTCAAAACTGAAACTTCAAAGTCAGCTTCAAAAGAAACTCTAAATAGCACTCATGATTAGTTTGAATATATTACTATTTCAGCTACAGAATGAGAAAGGGCACAGAACAAGAAGTAAATTTATTTATTTATTTTATTTTTTAAATTCCACTTCATTATTTTAATAAATACAAGGCAGTGAATATATCTAATACATCTTTTTCCTCCTATTTTGTTCAGAACAATCCTATGATATGGATTGACTTAAGAGTGAGTTATTGGCTAAATACATTACTATGCATTTCAATCTGTGACCCATCAAATTTAGTCCTGGAGCCCTCTTTTTTCATTCCCACGAGTTCTGCAAGTACCATCATATTTCAACATCAAAGCATCAAAAATTACATAGGAAAAAATGTGAACTATTTTTTAATAAAATATAACAAACAGTTGAGTTAACCCTCTGACAAAATAAATTATCCCTAATGATAGAAAATATAAGTTTTCAAATTGTAAAATAATATAATAATAGCTCTAGATGAGGTTATCATGTCACTTCCTACCCACTGTAAAAAGGATGCTTCCTTATTTAGACCTTGCATGGATAGTTCCTTACATTTTCATTGAGAACACTGAGGTCAAGATTAAATATAATTGCTTGTAAACACATTGTTGATCACTGTTTCCTTATTAGCGTTAAACAACTTATTTAAAAACAACTTATATGTATAATATGTGTGTGTGTGTGATCTAAACAGTACAAAAATAAAAGCAATGTATTTAAAATATTAATATTAATTGTAATTAATGTGTAAAGAAGGTCAACATTGAAACTTGGTGAATAATATAGAAGTCAATACATACAGCATGCAAGACTGCAAAGATGTTCTATTTTTAGTCATCACCAGGATCAGTCACAGGAATTTGGGTGATCATATTTTTTCACACGTCCTTATGACATTGTTTTCATCTCCCACCCCTCAGCTGAGACAGCTTAAATATATTTTTAACTGTTCCAGATTTAAAATGTTTTCCTTCCTTTCCCGATTTCCTCTTGCTTTACTTGTGATCTAGTATTTGGCAGACGATGACCAGAAGGCTATACCTTTCCCCTAGGAACTCTTAGAGATTTAAGTTCTGCACGTGCACACCAGCTTTCATGAGAACAGGTATCTGATTTGAGTATAATAACTGAAGTAGTTTGTAAGTATCATGAAAAGGAAATGTATTGATAGGAATATGTTATAGGAAGAGACAAAACCTAGCCCCTAGTTAATTGCATCCTTCCATAAAAAATACTCCCAAGAATATGTACTATGTCAATATGCCTATACCAGCCTTGAACATTGTCTGTATTTTCAAAAACATTACAGGGTTATATACAGAACCCTAAACCATTCTGAAAAACTAAAAGGTGAACAAAATGTTTCGTTTTGAAATTTGGCCAATCCACCAGAAGAAATGATAAAAGGTAGCTTGGCCAATACTTTGGTGTAATGGTTCAGTCATCATGAGCTACTCTACCTTAGGCATGAAAGCTGGCTGTGGTGGGACTTTGGCCAGACATTCTCTCAGTCCAACCTACCTCACAGGATTATTGTTGTGTAGAAAGTATGAAGAGAAAGTAATATTAGGTATGCTTGCCACCTTGAATTATTTATAACAAATATTAAAGTCAGGATATATATATAAACAGGTACAGCTGTGTGAAAAAATCCTGCATGCTTTACAGTTTACAGTTTATGACATTTTTATATAGGCCATTGATTTTATGATATTTTATGCTAACTGCTATGCAAATATTGTTATATTTAAATAAATACTGGTGATTTTTAAGTGAAAACATAAGCTTTTTGCAATTTGGTGCTGTTTAGATGGGGATTGTGAATTTTCTTGCATGCTTAAAATGCATGTTTACAATGAGTATGAAAACAGATTAACTGATGCATACCCAGTGGAATACATGTTACAATTACTAAGGCCGATGCTAGTGTTTTATTAACATTTTTATTGTTTGTGGCCCTGAAAGGGACCATTAGTAACATGGTTACTAATATGAAATTGGCCAGTCCTTATTGCTTATCACCAGGCGGCATCGCTTCAGCATAGACTGTATAAACCTTTGCAAGTGATCTTTGGTGACAATGTGGTGCCAGGCTGCAACAACGGATTCAGTCAGCTCCTGCTTGGTCTTTGGATGCTTCTTGCTTAGTTCGTAACCAATCTTAGCCCATAGGTTCTCAATTGGATTCCAATCCGGGCTCTGAGCTGGCCAATCCAGGAGTCAAACACCATGCTTCTTCATCCACTTCATCCACTGCTGGACGGACGTGGCTCAATGACAATGAGTATTGTCATCCTGGAAGTCCTTCCCTACAAGTTGCTGAGCTGAAGGAATCATGGTCTTTTCCAGGACTCCAACATACTGCTTGGAATTCATGATTCCCCGCACGATTTGTATCCAACCAATACCAGAAGCAGCAATACAGCCTCAGATCATCAAGTGCAATGGATGCTTCACAGATAGATTCAGGCAGTACGACCTAAATTCTTCAGCTGGAAATCTTCTGACATACTTATTGCACTGATTCCCAGTCAAGTAGAAATTGCTCTCGTCACTGAAGATGACCTTGGCCCACTATTCATTGGTCCACTTGGGATACTTCTTGGCCCATGCAGGTCGACGAGAGCGGTGAATGTCTGTGACCAAAGTTTACTTAGAGCCTTGCAGTCTTTGAGCCCTCTGGCAAGCAGTCTGTGCTTGTGCACACTTTTACATCATGTTTCACCCCAAATTCTTGCAATCTGAGGTGAGATGAGCTTCCTGTCAACCATTAAAATGTGTTGCATTTCTTGCCATTTTGTTGACTTTCTTGGTCTTCCAGAGCGGAGCTTGTCATCAACTGAACCAGTTATTTGGTATTTTTCAACCACCCTTCTCATTGTGGTGCGATGGCATTTCATTCTCTTGGTTATTTCTGTACAGGAGTTCACGAAGCACAATGATGCGATACTACTGCTCAGTACTGGTGAAAGCAAAGGCCTTCATCCTTGCCCGCAGCCAGAGCTAAAATAATTTTTTCTCGATGCTTTTCACGCCTATTTATAGTCAGAGAGTATGCCAACAGTGATTGGCTCATAGATTTAGCCTCTGTGCATTTTGATTGGTCAGCCAAAGCTCGCTGCTAATTGGCTACTTTCGATCCTAACATTCTTGAAAATTCAAGTTGTGTGTGTTTTAGCACATAAACTCACTCAAAACCTTAAAAAGACTTTAGTTATATTAATAAAAATTATGCATCTCAATCTGACTACAGAAATTTTTATCAAAGTGCTAATTTTGCGTGGTTTTTATGAGTAAAAAGTTGATTAAACATGTAAATACAGCTTAAAACTGAAAACATGAAGGACTTTTTCATACAGCTGTATTTCGTAAAAAGAGGTGTCCACCAGACCAGCCATTTTGTGATGTCTATAACTCTCTCAAACTTCCAAATGTTTCCTTGCCCTAAGACAAAACAGTTTAGCAACATATGAACTTTATACTAATTCTATTTAATTCTAGCTAATTCTCATGAGCAGCAGGAATAGGTCAAGATTCAACCTCAAAAGCTACCAGCAAGCACAAGCATAACCATTTTGTCTGCTACTCATCATCTCTTAGTACATTCACAAGAATTAATTACACTTTAGAAAAAATACTTCCAAACTCTAACCTAATATTTTCTTACCAGGAATACAGAATAGTTCCAACAACTGAAGTGAGTTTGCTGTTCTCCTGTTTTTGCTTTGCAAGACCAAAGTCAGCTGGAAATATAGAAGAAAAGCAAATTATGTTTATTATAGGTTTGCTGTTAATACAAGTTCATTTAGAACAATATTTTTCTCTGTCCTTTTATACCACTAGCCCTTGATTCATTCTATTTGCTCATCTTCTACATTTGCCTTTGAAATGAATTTCAATCAGATGTAACAATTTTGAGGCAGTTGCCTGCCACAATTCTAATTTACAGTGCCATTCATTCTGATACCCTGTGCCAGCAGCAAGGAAATGAAACACTGTTTAAATAAATATAAAAATCCATTTATTAAGATAAAACTGAACAAAAGCCAAACCAAAAACATACAAGCAAAATAAGTACTCCCCCCCCCAAAAAAAACCTATATCAGCTAGCAATCTTGGCAATCCTGTAGTTTAAGAACATAATTTCTTTTTTTTTATTATAATTTTTTTTATTTTTTTGTTACATAAACAACACATACCCACAACAGTGGGGGGAAAAAAGTCAAAACAAAAAAGAACAAAAAACAAAACAGAGAAAAAAGAAGACACAACAAGTATATGTTATAAAAAAGGTTTTGTGCATCTCTTCCATTAATTCATATTAATTCAAATATCTTAACTCAACTGTTTGCCATATTAACATCATCATACCTCCACTTTTAGTTGACTACAGTTGTTTAAACATCCTTCATCCTTAACTATACCAAAAATTTAATCCATAACCACATGCTGGCATTTCATTTACTTGTTTATAAAAAGGACGTTGGTCTTACCTGAACGTCTATTTTCTGAGGGGAGGAGGGAATGGTCACATGTGGGTTTTATCACAGTCTGATTGGTCCAAGACTGAGAGGAAATCTATAAATACTGGTGCCTGTCCACTGCTAGCCCAGATTCTCGAACATGAACGGTACAACTGAAACGACAAAAAAAAAAAAAAAACACAACAAACCCCGGGAACGCCCGGGCCCTCCCCTTGGCCCCAAATGACAGAACTCAGGGCGGGTCGTGACCATTCCCTCCTCCCCTCAGAAAATAGACGTTCAGGTAAGACCAACGTCCTTTTTCCAGAGTGGGAGGAGGGAATGGTCACATGTGGGACATACCCAAGCTAAGGTCCCAGGGAGGGAAACAAGAACATTAGGGCCCAAGGGGAGCCTCAGCCGCCACCCCCTGCAGAACCCTACGACCGAAGGACGCGTCCGCAGACGCGAAGGCATCCAGACGATAGTGCCGGATGAAAGAAGTCCAGGTGGCCGCACGGCAGATGTCCTCAAACAGGGCTCTCGTGGCCCACGCCGCCGTAGTTGCGGTGCTCCTGGTAGAGTGTGCCGTGATTCCCGATGGGGCCGGACGCCCCGAAGCCACGTAGGCCTCCGAAATGGCCTGATGCAGCCAACAGCCAATGGTAGCCGAAGACACCCTTGAACCCAGAGACCCGGGCTGGAAGGAGACGAACAAGGCCTCCGATTTACGGACGTCCCTGGTCCGCCGGAGGTAGATCCGCAGAGCGCGGCGGACATCCAACCGATGCCAGAGACGTTCCCTGTCATTGGCCGGGCCTGGGCAACAGTCGGGCAGGACGACTGTCTCCTGTGGAGGGAGTATTCACCTTCAGGACGAAGGCCGGGTCAAGACGAAGGACCACCCTGTCCTGGTGAAAATGACAAAGGTCGTCCCTGGAGGACAGGGCGCCCAGCTCAGAGATACGCCGGGCGGAAGAGATCGCCACCCGGAAATCCACCTTCAGCGACAAGAAGCGCAAGTGCACAGAATGGAGGGGCTCAAATGGGGCCCCCGTCAAAGCCCTGAGGACCAGGGGAAGATCCCACGTGGGAAACCTGTGAACGGGGGGAGGCCTAAGATTCGCCGCCCCTTTAAGGAACAGCTTGACCAGAGGTAGCTGGGAAAGGGAAGAAGACCCCGCCCCCCCAAGACTGAAGACAGAGCCGCCACATGGCAACGCAAGGTGTTCTGTGAAAGCCCGTCCTCAAGACCTTTCTGAAGGAAATCCAAGACGTTGGGAATGGTGGCCTTATCGGGAGGAATGCCCCTAGGAGAGCACCATCGGACGAAAGCCGCCCAGGTGGTTATAAATGCGGGTCGTCGAGGGCCGCTGGGCCGCCTCGATGGTGTGAATGACCCCGGAAGAGAGATGAGCCCCCCTCAGAAGCCGCTGTTCAAGAGCCACCCGGTCAGCTGGAGCCACTGAGGCTCCGGGTGAATCAGAGCCCCCTGTCGCAAGACCACTTCCCCCTGCGGAATCCTCCATGGGGGAACCACCGACAGCTGTACCAGGTCCGCGAACCAGGGCCTCCTGGACCAAAATGGGGCCACCAGAATGACCAAGGCCCCTTCCTCCACCACCTTCCTGACGGTCCCCGGGATGAGTGGAATGGGAGGGAAGGCATAGGGAAGGCCCGGGGGCCACCGGCTCCTGAGGGCATCTGTGCCCTCCGCCGAGCTGGACTGGAAGCGGGTGAAGAACCGCGGGAGCTGGGAGTTCTCGGGGGACGCAAACAGGTCCACCTGAGGGGACCCGAACCATTGACAAATTTTCCGGAACAGCGATGGGTGGAGTTGCCACTCGCCATTGTCCAGGGTCGCCCGACTGAGCCAGTCCGCTTGGACATTGGAGAGCCCCGAGATGTGCTCTGACACCAGGGACTGCAGGTGATTCTCCGCCCAGGACCCCAACCTCAGAGCCTCCAGCCAGAGTGCCCTCGAGTGGGTCCCGCCTTCACGATTGATGTGCGCCTTGGTGGCCACATTGTCCGTCAGGAGGAGAACATGACGCCCCTCCACCGAGGAGTGGAAGTGACGCAGAGCCAGTCGCGCAGCCTTCACCTCCAGCCAATTGATGTAGTGGCGGAGGTCCGTGGCCGTCCACCTGCCCTGCGCCATCCGGGAGCCCACCAGAGCCCCCCACCCAGACTCGCATCCGTGGTGACCGTCACCCTGTCCGGCTCCCAGAAGCAGCACCCCCGCTGAATGGCCGGGGAAAGCCACCATGCCAGGGAGGTGCGGACTCCCGTCGGGAGGCGGAGAGTCCAAAGAGAATTGCTCAGGCGTCCTCTCTGAAAGGGGATGAGTTCCCACTGAAGGGACCGAAGATGAAGCCTGGCCCACAGGACAATCCCGATGCAAGAGACCATCTTGCCCAACAACTGTGACAGAGAGAGGATGGAAGTGGACCGCCTTGCGCGAATGCTCTCCGCCAGGCGACGGAGGCCTACCTGTCGCTCCTGAAACAGACGCACCCCCCCAACCTGGAATCTATGACTGTCCCCAGATGCAGGATGCGAGTGGAGGGGGTAAGATGACTCTTGGCGAAGTTCACCAAGAACCCCAGGTTCTGAAGGCTCCGAATGGTGAGCCGCAGATCTGAGACGGCCTGAGAAAGGGACCTCGCCTGAACCAAGACATCGTCTAGATAACATTGGAGACGAACCGGCACTGACCGCAGATGAGCCGCCAGAGCAGCGAGGACCTTCGTGAAGGTCCGCGGGGCCGAGGCCAGGCCAAAGGGGAGAGCCCTGTACTGGTAGTGGCGGGACCCGTGAGAGAACCTCAAGAACAGGCGATGAGCGGGCAGTATGGGAATGTGAAGATAGGCCTCCGTGAGGTCCACGGAGGCCAGGAAATCTCCCTTTCTGATACCCTGAAGGGTAGAATTGAGGGATGACATTTTGAACCGCCTGTACACCAGGAACCTGTTCAGGCATTTGAGGTCTAGAATTGCTCTCCAGCCCCCCATGCTCTTCGGGACCACAAAGAGATTGGAGTAGTGGCCCAGGCCCTGTTCCCCTGCGGGAACTACCTCCACCGCTTGAATTTCGAGGAGGTGGGCGATTGCCTGAACCATCAGGCGGCGGTGCTCCCGACTCCGGGACGGAGGGAACGACCGGAAGAGGTTTGGAGGAGTGGAGAGAAATTCTAACCTGAGCCCGTGACGAACCGTGGCTTGGACCCAGGAGTCCGTCGTGATTTCGTCCCACTGGTCCGCATAGAGGGAGAGGCGGCCGCCAATGGGACGACTCGGGTTCGAGTCACTTCCCTCTGCGGAAGGGACGGCCGCCTCCTCCACGAAAGGGCCGCCGAGACTGGCCCTGGAAGCGATTCCTGTCTTGAAAGGATTGCCCGGAGAAGGAAGAGAAGCGCTGGTTATAGCCATAACTAGGAGCCCTATACCATTGCCTATGGAAAGGACGCGACTTAGTCTCGGCCTTCTTAGCCGTGGAGGGAAGGACCTTCTTTTTGTCCTTATCCTCCACCAGAATGGGAGTAAGGGCCTCCCCGAAAAGATTGGGCCCTTTAAATGGAGCAGCCGCCAAATCCCATTTCGCCTTGTTGTCCATCTGCCAGTGGTGCAACCATAGAAGCCTACGGGAGGTGACAGAAGTGGCCAAGGCACTAGAGGCAAACTTGACCATATCTAAGGTCGCATCAGCCGAGAACTGACAAGCTGCCAAGATGTTGACCAGATCTTGATGGATCCGGTCTTCCTGGATGGGGATGCGCCCCTGAAGCTTCTTAAGCCACATGACAGTGGCCCGGTTAAAATAAGTAGCCGAGGCCTCCGACTTAATAGCCCAAGCTGTGGGGTTAAAGTTCTTCCGCAAGGTAAGCTCAGCGCGCTTATCCTCCGGCTTCATCTTGTCCGCCGCATCGCCCGAAACTACCGGGGAGGAGGAAACCAGGGCGGCCACAGCGGTGTCAATGGTTGGCAGTTGAATGGCCTGAGCAAAGGTCTGCTCAATGTTGTAATGCCTACGGTCAGTACTGCCAGGAGTTGAAAAATTGGAGGGACGAGCCCACTGGTCCGTCAGCACCTCCAGAAACAAAGGAGGGGCAGGGATCTCCTCCTTGTTGGTGGCCATGGCAGAAAACATGACCATATCGGGATCCCTAGGGGGGGGCACTGAAGGATCCCTGGTTCCAACCTTGGTGGTCTGCCTCGCCTTATCCAAGAGAAGAAGGCTCCTCAGAAACGGTGGTATTCTCATCATCCGAGAAGCCCATCTCCTGGGGAAACTCCCCCCCCCAAGAACGAAACCTCACTGACCATGGAAGGAGAAGAGGCCCGATACTGAACCCTGCCTAGCCCCCCATGTCTAGAAGAAAGGGAGCCCTTGTCCCGCTGGGCAATGCCCCGAGTGATGGCTGCAGAAATAAGCCTTTTAATCCCTTCAGGGAGATTATCCAGATCCTCCACATCTCCATAAACAGAAGCAGGGCCCTGAGGAGCCAACCTTTGGGAGGCACAGGGGCCCCTGGACGTACCCTCCAGGGGATCATCTACCGGGGATGGAGAACGCCCCTTCCTGGAGTAGGCCCGAGACCTACCAGGGGAGCTAGAAGAAGATGCCGGGCTAAATCCCCTAAGGGAAGACCTGCCGGACATAGACCCAAGAGGAGACCTGGATCTTTCCCTGGGAAAAGGTCTGGTAGACTGGGCCTGCCTCTCTGCCCTGGCAAAGGTCTTCTCCAGTGCCCTATGACGCCTGGCCTCCTCCCTAGTGGAGGACCTAGAAGGGCGCCTAGAGGTTAGGGATCTCTGAGGGGGAGCCCCCCCACCTCCTGATCCAAGGCCTCATCACTCCCCATTGGGCCTGCCCCTTGGCCCTGGGGAATCTCCGCTCCCTCGTCCATTCCCCACTCACGTGTCCGACAAAGGGAGCAGGAACCAGGCCTCAAGGCCCCACCGGAAAATCAGGGCCTGAAAGCCTGTGGGGAGATCGAGGCTCAAGGCCTCGTGCTAGGCCGCACAAGCACGCCAAGGAAGCCGGGCCTTGCGCACGTGGCAGTCACTAAAATGGCCGCCGGAACTCCGTGCGCGGGAGAAAAGGTTACAAGCAATCTCCAGCAGCCCAGCCAGTCTTCACTGCGCTAAATAGAGACGGGGAGAGCCACACGGCACCCACGCACGCTCTCCTCACCCCCGCTCTGTCCCCACGGCAATATACAGCGAGCCCAT
This sequence comes from Thamnophis elegans, assembly GCF_009769535.1. Lineage (NCBI taxonomy): Eukaryota > Metazoa > Chordata > Lepidosauria > Squamata > Natricidae > Thamnophis > Thamnophis elegans. Next base: position 49,250,120 of record NC_045558.1, read on the forward strand.
GGCGTGGCAGCCGCCCGGAGCGATCAGCTGTGAAGCTGGCGGCTCACGCGCTCCACAAGGCTCCGAAGTTGCTTCTGCCGCCGCTGCTACAAACCGAGCTGCTTCTAAGCAGCCGAAACAGAGCTGGCACCCCCGCACTCCCGGGGATCGGGCTGAGGCTCCTGGCCTGCGGGGGGGAGTAACGCCCCACGGGGCCCTCCCCTAGCCGCCTGAGGCAGAGATCTGTCCCTTGGGGCCACAGCGGTACAATTTGGAGTTTGGGAAAATTTTAAAGTGCCCAATTAGCCAAATAGAACCAGATTGCAAAGAATTCTACTAAAAATAAAGAATCCTACCTACACAAACTATTCTAACAGCACTTGGACCAGACTGAGAGAGAATCTGGGCTAGCAGTGGACAGGCACCAGTATTTATAGATTTCCTCTCAGTCTTGGACCAATCAGGCTGTGATAAAACCCACATGCGACCATTCCCTCCTCCCACTCTGGAAAATCCTCCATTAACATCAAATCCTCATATCCTGTTTTAGCTAAACATCCATAATATTTAATACTAAAAATTTCATCCTCCATGTATATAATTTATTATCATTCTCCTTTCTTTATTTAATTATATCGTATATCATAGCATTTCCCCATATTAGTTAAGATTTAACTGTATATAGTTTTATTTTATTTTTTATAATAATTATTATTGTTATTGATAATCTTTATATATAGTCCAAAGATATTTCTAACCTTCCCTTCTCATATCCAATTATTATTTATCATAACAACTCAATATTATATACATTACTATCATTATCAATTATTATTCAACTATATCTATTACAAATGAATTTAACTAGGTTTAGCTAGTTTTAAATTATACTCTTCCATCTATCAGCCTGTGTCTCTCCAGTAACAGAACCGCCTTAAATCTGTTGCCATTCGTGGGTCCAGTTCTCCAAACATCTTTATGAGCAAGTCCATACAAAGAAATCTTTGCACCTTTTTGCTTATGGTGCCTCTCATATAATGCTGCCGCCCTCCTTTTATTTCCTTTATCAGCTTGTCTTTAATTCTCAGTGGTGGTATCAAAAGTTTTGCAGATGATATTTCATAAAGTATAAATTCTTTAATGCTTCTCACTCGTCCTGTGCCCTGTCTTTCGAAGTAAATCTTCTGTGTGGCTGTTCCCCCTTCAGACATTCCATCTTTTTCTCCCTCAGAGGTAAACCAGTTGCCCTGAATATCAGCAAATTGAGAATCTTTATCTCTGACATCCTTAGTTTGTATTTGAAAAACATTCTCGATTTTTCTCTCGTATTTTGTTGCTAAAAACACCAAATAATCCAATTTTCTCTCAATTCTAGCCTGGGTGGCAGATAATTTCTGTAGCACTGAAAAAATCATTTGAATAGACACTTGAATAGACGCCATGTTTATACGCAGTTAGTATTTTTTCTTGAGAGCTCTGAGGTATATGCAGGCTTGGAGCTGTGCAATCTTATCAGATCTTAGACTGATACAGCCAAGCAATAAAAGTGTCAAGTTGTAAACAACCAAATTATAGTGAATTGGTTTACAGCCCGCTTGCAGAGGATCAGAGGAGATGTTGGAGTAATCTATCCTTTGTCCATGTGAATAACATTTAAAACATTTAAAAAGTAGAATAACCACCGTCCAAAAACCAATACAAAGATCAAAATCGCCGCTAGATTCTTCTGTTCTTTAATTTAAATTAGCTTGAATTTTTAGGCGGACTGTTTATCTCTGAGTAATAAAATAATCTTACCAGTTGAAAACACTTTCGTCATTCTTTGGGGATGCCTGCAGTTTCAATTAGCCTTATGGCTAATCCGGAAGTCACTGGCAAAGGAGGTTATTTTCCAGTTACCCAGAGACTTTGCGAACGTCTCTGGGACCACTGGGTCTCCTCCTACCTTTTACTGTCTCTCCGGGACAGCTTGGGCCCAAAAAGGGACCGTCCAAATGCTTCGAAATAGAGGATTTCCAGGAGTAGCCTGAAAGTCCGTCTTCTCACTGCTAAGCCCCACCTTCTTCCTAGAACAGTAATTTCTTGAAGCCAAATGCAATAGTAAAATAACAAGAGTAATCTTTTTAAAAGTCCCTTAAAATATTTTAATTGCCTGGGCTGTTATGTTTCAATTCTTTTCTCAAGTATTATATTATCTCTGTCAAGATCTTCGTTCTTCCTGTGGAATTTACTTTGAAATATTGGCTTTAATAGTTTTGAAAAGCAGTGAGACAAGATTGTTATGTTCATCAGCTTTGGCCTTTATACAATCAGTTGAACATTGTGTTGCTTTTGTAAATACAGACATAGAATTACCAATTACTTACTCTTTAGCCAGAATAGTATGATTTAACTATGTAAAAATATAGGAATGGTATCATTTAAAAACCCCAAGTATTGTTTAAAGGTAAACTAGCTCTGTAACACAGCATATCTTAAGATGGAAATGGATATATCATTTCTATATATAGTGTCAGAATAAATTACTTTATCTCTTAAGCGATCTAATAATGGACTAATAACAGAGCACTTTATTTTTTACAAATCCCTGTGGTGGTGTAAATGACGACAGAATGATATTTTTGTCTGTTATCTTCATGAGTTGTTATTGTACTGGACAATTCCCCTCTTAGCTGCTCTACATATATTTCTAGTGGGCATAGAAGGTGAAATACAAATTCTTTGGAATCTCACTGCCTGTAAAATATACTTCTGCCTAATTTCTCACTTGCCTTCTTTTGTAATTTTCTTAACCACATAAAGAATGTCCGAACTTAGCAGAAGGCAGGATCTGTTGTAGGAACAACTCCAAGCTCAATGCTCTCTCCAGGCTTAGAGGGGAAATCAAAAGAACAGAATAGGCCCTGAAATGTCATTCTGGACTCTATAAATTAAGACTAAAATTCTAGGTAGCCTTTAGAAATAAGCAACATGATCAATCTTACAAGAAAGAAAAATGTCTGAGAAAAGTGATAAAATATCCAATGTTAAAAATAAATTAAAATACCATTTGACATAGCTAATATTAAGCACTGCTCCATGTTCTCCAAATGATGCCAAAACTCTCAAAGGAGACTTATATTTAATGCTATTAATTAACCCAAACTCTAAACTTATAGGTGTCATTTTAGACCGAGCAATGTTTAGTGACAGACTTATTCAGATTTTAAATGACAAGCCCAAGTCCAGAAGTCATATTTTTGTTGTTTTTAATGATAATCAAGACGGCAGAAGAACAATATTACCTTGAGAAATGGCTGTCAGAAATTACAGCTTCACATTAATCATCATAACAGGCATAGTTCAGTTAATATTTAACATATGGCAAAATTTGAATTCTATTAACATTGCTATTCTATTTGTGATTATGCCTTTTGTAACCTTGTCTAACTACTTTCACAATTAATATTAACCAGCAAAACCATTTGTACTATTGATAATAGTTCTGGTTGTTTCTCAAATCTCAGTATTCAATATTAAACATATTTTTAAAGAAAGAGAAAGGATGAGAGATGAAAAAAAAACTCAGAATGTAAATCAGCTATGAGTTTTTCAAAGAGGTCACTTTATAAAACAAATGCCTATTATTTCTCAATGCAAATTTAATGTATTAATTGAATAACTATAGGCAAAACTTCATGCCTATAATCTTTCTGACTAGTCTTTATCTGCACTCATAGTGTGATTTTATTACAATTTCTTGAGTTAGAAAAGCTGAATCAAAAGTCATATATCACTTTGCCTTGGCTGCTCCAATGAGAAATGGACACAGCTATTAAGTGTTTTTTTTAAATTGGAATCAATAAAGAAATTGTTATTTTCACATTGTTTTACTGTCTCTGTCAGCTTATATTTATTAATTCAATTATAACAGCTGATAGGCATGTGGTATATTTCTCTCATGGAACTGCTAAGGATCACACAATAGTTTGTGATTCTTTTATTCTCTCAAAATAGTAATATCTCCACCAGCAAGATAATTCTGGCTTGGTATATTTTCAAATACTTAACCCTATGGAATAAAATAATATATCATAACCTTATTAATATTTGGGTAAATTATTTTAGAGTCCAAAATACACTTAAAGTGGTACTCAGGCCATATCAGACAATCACAGAAATATAATCTATGCCAGAATGAGTCATAAATGAAAATAAATAAATGACTTTCCATATGCTATGTGTTTTACTAAAAAAAATGTAGGTCTTTTGTTCATAATTTCCGCTAAACATTCTATATTTGTGTAATGTAACCACAGAGTAACAGTTGACATGTATTTCTCTAAGTCTTCCAGTTGGTTTGGTGACAGCTGACATCACTTTCCTTTAATTTGAATCAATGGAGCTATTTACTTTTTATGCAACTGATAATTTCCTTTATCTAGATTCATTTGATCAATTATCAGCCCAAAATCAAGAATACAGAGAAAATAGGAATTACTAAGAGAGAACAGGTTTTCAAATTATGAAATAAACACTGTGGCTATGGCTATTTCTATCCCACAACAGAATAACCTACAACAGAAACAACTATACACAAACATAGTTTTTTTCCCCATGTCATCACTCTGTTAAACACCTAATTCCCATGGCACTGTCTTATGCCTGTAGTAGGGTTATTTTGCTAGTGCTTCTCATTTTGTCATCTTTCCCATCTTCTCATCTTTCCCACTACAGGTAGTCCTCAATTTACAACCACAATTGAGCCTGAATTTTATGTTAAGTGAGAAATTTGTTAAGTGAGATTGCCGCATTTTATTATTTTTCTTGCCCCATTTGTTAAGCTAATCACTGCAGATGTTAAGTTAATACCATGATTGTTAAGTGAATATGGCTTCCCCATTGGTTTTATTCGTCAGAAGAGTGCAAAGGGTAGTAATAGGACCATGGGACCCTGCAACTGTCATAAATGTGAGTCAGTTGTCAAGTTGCCGGCTGTAAATCACATGGCCGTAAGGATGCTGCAATGGTCATAAATGTGAAAAATGGTCATAAATCACTTTTTCAGTGCCGTTGTAACTTTGAACAGTCATTAAGTGAACTATTATAAGTTGAGGACAACCTCTACCTTCTCCTATTAGTACCTTATGAATTTGCTTTTATATCTTTTGAATTATAATGTATGACTTATCACTTTGTTGTTTGTATATATACTGAGAGCATTTGCATTGAAGACACATTCCTTATGTGTCCAATCACACTTGGCCAATATTTAAATTCCAATGTTTTAATAAAGTAGCAGGGAGGAAAAAGCTATGTTTATATATATATATATATATATATATATATATATATATATATATATATATATATATATATATATATATATATATATATATATATATATATATTTATATATTTATTTATATATATATATATATATATATATATATATATATATATATATAATTTTAAAATATCTTTAAAATATCTTTTCCATTTAACAGATAAAAACATTTTGGAGTTGAAACAGAAATTTGATGCTTTGGAAGATGCTTTGGAAGAAAAAAATGGCAGAATTAAAAAATTAAGGACATGAAACAAAAATTAATGGGGTTAAAATTTTTGATAAATAATATAAATGTTTAAAGTGCTGAATATTAATACAGTTAAATTTGAAGTGGTCTATTTAAAGTATACTTTTTGGAACTAATTTATTATTTCTACAAACATTAAATTGCTGATTATAATGCAGTTTAATCCATATAAGTCTTTCTGGAAAAAATATGTGAGGGTTTTTTAACTGTAGGCAGAATACAGTCTTTAAATCAAATCTGCTAATCATATAAATATTCATTTTCATTCTGTTAAAAAATAATAATAATAACTGAGACACTATTTTAACGTGATTGTGGGGCTTGTGTGTTCTCAGGAAGAAGGGAGCTATGCCAAAGGTTCAAACATACTGGTCTCGTCTCATAAGAGGAGCCAGACAAAAAATATCTCTGCCATGAAACTACACTGTGAGAGGCTATTTATAGAAACCCTTACCAGATTGGTCATCCCCTATGTCAACAAGAACCATGCTAAGTGTTTGTATTCCTGGATATCTAATGACAAATACACTACAGGAGTTGAGACGATTGGCTAAGCAACAAGACTAGCGGAAGAAAATGTGTTTACTTTTCACAAATATACAAGGATTGAAAGAGGATATCTGAAAAGAATGCACAAGTTGTGGAAAGAACAACATCCAGAATCAGGAATAGAATTAGACCAGAGACTAGTATATTACTGTCAACTTATAATATGAAATGAAGTGCTCAAACAAGCAGAATTGGAAGAACTGGAAAGGTCTATACAGGGCAAAGAAACTGAAGCCTTGCCAGAGGTAGCTCAAACTGTAGAGGAAAGGTAGGGGGAACTGGAAGTAGAGGAAGCTAGCTAGTGGTGGGATTCATTTTTTTTAATACTGGTTCTGTGAGTGTGGCTAGGTGGGAGGGGAGGTCATGTGATTGAGTGGATATGGCCAACTCAACATCACTCATGTCCATAGTCACTCAGTCACATGACACCCCCCACCAAGCCACGCCCACAGAACCCAATAGGATTTTTTTTTGAATTTTTATATATCTATTTTCTGCCCGTGCCTGGCCTAATCTGTCAAAGCCCTCCTCTTGCATGCCACCCCGCTCTCCCTTCACCAGTCCCCTTTCCCTCCTTCCTTCCCCCCACGACCACCTCTTTCTTCAGGCTTACCTTCCGGGGTGGCTGGTCCAGACTCCGGAAGACAAGCTCTCTTTTTCAGTGTGACTGCGAGAAGCCTCCCAGCCACCGCCTCTTTAGCAGCAGTTTCTCAGCGCTGGCTGGAAGCTGCCAAAAACTACTAGGAGTCACCAACAAAGCCACTACCATCGCCACCCTGTTCTTCGTGCCAGCTGTGCAAGTGCATCCCATTACCTGCCATGCCAAAGGGACTTGCCCAGGGAGCTCCGAGCAAAGTGACCCAGCAGACAATGGAATGCACATACTGTATATACTCGAGTATAAGCCTAGTTTTTCAGCCCACTTTTTGGGCTGAAAAAAGCCGCCTCGGCTTATACTCGAGTCAGTGAAAAATTTGCCCGAAATGGAGGAGAAAAAGGGGCGGGGCCATGCCGCTGGGTGACACTCGTGAATGGCCCAGTGCCCCTGTGAGTTTCCCCTCCCTCTGTGTCAGTTTGTCGCACAGCGCGCACCGCACCATCCCCCCTCCTCACGTTCTAATGTAATGCAGGGCTGTCTTACGATTCCCCTTCCTCCCCCTCCTGCCGCTCTGCAACGATGTCCCACCTCCTCCTTGTTATGGCAAGCAGCCACATAGCGATGTCCCACCTCCTCTGGTACAGTGATCCAATGATAGGAATCACTGTGCCGTGTGTCATAGGAGGCGGGACATCGCTCCCGCGGCTGCACGGGACATCATCATCACAGCGGGACATCAGCATCATGAGGTGAGTGAAGTATTTCATTGAATACACCGCTAGTTTACTGTTTTTCTTTGAAATAAATATTCAAAAACATTATTGGTATCTATTTTTATTTTTGAAATTTACCGGTAGCTGCTGCATTTCCCACCCTAGGCTTATACTCGAGTCAATAACTTTTCCAGTTTTTTGTGGTAAAATTAGGTGCCTCGGCTTATATTCGGGTCGGCCTATACTCGAGTATATACGGTACACGGGTAGCAGGATAAACAGGGCAGCGATGGCAGCAGCTTTTTCAGTGGCCTCCAGCCAGCCGCTGCTGCTGGGAAGTGGCTGGCAAAGAGGCAGCAGCTGGGAAACTTCTCACAGTCACATCAAAAAAGAGAGCTTGCCTTCTGGAAGCCAGACCAGCTGCCACGGGAGGAAGGTAAGCCCTAAGTAAGAGGCAGTCATGGAGGAGGAAGCGGGTCTAGGGCCAGAGCCTCTGAAGGATGGGAAATGGGGTGACACATGCGACTGGCGAAGGGAGAGCAGGCAGCAAGCAGGCGACTGCATCGGGGCAAGACTGCAGCTGGGGAATGGCGCTTTCTCCGACCTGGCCGAGGCGGGTGGCGGCTTTGGGGCCTCGAAGAATGGCATGTCCCTGGGGCCCTGGCCCCAGACTCAAGGAGAAGGGAGAGCAGGTGGCATGCTTACTTACCTTTGGTGAGCTGAGCAGAACAGGTGAGGCACAGAGGCGACTGGCAAAGCAAGTAGCTGGACCATGTGGCAAAGTGAAGACAACATATATAAAGCTGGGATGGGCAGAGTGAGTGTTGAGAGGACGAGTGAGCGTCAAGTGTGCGGGTGGGGCTAGCGAGCATCAAGTCGGTGAGAGGGGCAAGCGAGGAGCGACCAGAAGACCGGGCAGGGTGCGGGGCCAACCAGAGGTTGCTGCCGGTTTCATCAAACCGGGTCAATTTTCTCCTAACAGTTCACCCAAACCAGTGCAAACTGGCTGAATACCACCCCTGAATCTAGCATAATATTGAACCTGACAATTTCTCCTTTACCTGCTCTTTAGAAAGAACAAAGTCATCAGAGAACAAAATCAACAAAACTGAAGAATGAAACAAGAAGAACTGAAATGAAGAATAACTAAGCAGTAGAAGGAGTGACTGAACCTGGTGGCAGAGTTCAAAGTGTAATCAGCAGTTTTTTTCTGTAGACATAAACCAACTAAATCCAACTCTTCTTGAATTTTGTTGACCCTTATTTAATGCCAAAATAGTGTTAACAGTTAGTTGAGTAAATTCTTGGATATAGATATTATTAATAATAAAAAAAGTTTAATTGGAACTTCACATGTGACATCTATCTACTCAATTCACTGAAAACTTTTCAACAGAGTACAATGAAAAACACCAGAATGGTATTTGACCACATGTTGGGGTAGTGACTGAAAAAGCTACATTGGATGCTGTTCTGTGGTGAATGGAATCTAAAGTCCACAGTATGTCAGCTACAATGCTCCAGTTTGTCCAATAAATGTAGAGTTCAATCTCAACCCCCACTGCCTGTAACCCCAGCACTTGAACCTGCTCCAGCAGCATTGGCCATTTTACAGAGAACAGCTTGTCAGAAGGATTTGAATGAGAATGAGAATGGATGGCAACTATCCTAGCACAATGTGAATTGTTTATGGGAATTCAAACAGCAAAATTACTGACTGACCAGTTGTGAATCTTCTTTGTATTAAGTCTCCTAACAGCATCAGCTTTGCAATGGGCCTTCCATATCGTCAATTGACCCTACTGTTAATTATCAGAAACTCGTGACAAACTTCAGAGGCCAATAAGAATTGCTGTGTAGGTTGCTATACCTTGTTTCTGTGATTGTTCTGGAGTTGCTTGATGGATTATGTATCATTGTTGAAATGTGGTAGCCCAAGAAATCCAGCTGTTTCAAATCAAAAGCACTTTTTAAAAAAAAATAGCAAAAAGTTGATTTTTTCCCTACTCAAAACTTCAGTAGAGCAAAGGTTGAATAGTGAGGCTGAGTTGCTGGCTGCAGGCACAAATCTCTTCTAAATGTGAGTCAATATTAATGCAAATCTGGTAGGTTTGGTCTGGAATCTATGGAACTCCTTGCCTGTACCAGCAGTTCGGTCTCTTGGACCCCATCTGAACTGAGCTATGAGAGTTGCACTTCCTGGGAGGAGCCTACTGGTGAAGGCAGCAAAAAATCAGCTGCCTCCGAATTCCTGGCTACGTACCTGTTTAGAGGATCTTCCATCTGACGTCTTATCAGGTTTTCTTATCCTTCAGGCAAGAGGGAAAGAAGAATCTGTTTTGCTGGCAAATGCTCTTCGATTTTTGCAGCTTTTGTGCTTGCAAGGAAAGGGGGGCTAGCCCATGGCAGAACGGCTGTCCGTGCTGGGAATTTCAAACTGCCTTGTGCAGGACAAAGTAGGTCTCTCCCACTCTGCTCTAAGTTTTGTTTGATTTAATCTTATCACGAGCAGAATCCGTTTACTGCGAGGACAATAATTGCTTATCAACATTTTAGCTTCTTCTCTTTTTCTCCTCCGAAAAATTATTTACTCAGAGGCTTTTAAAATGGCGCCGAGCAGGCTGGTTTCTCCGGTAATAACGAACACTTTTTGCTAATTCTCACAAGACTTCAAAAGAATTGAAAAGAATTCTTGAAAAGAATTCAAAACAAAAGAGATAGCTTATCACATGTTTTGGTTTCACAATAGAAGAATTTTACTCCTTCATTAACTTTGCTTATTTGGAAGTTAAATGGTGATGAATCTGTTGAACGGTCTTGTTACAATGTTTACTCACTGAAATTTTTGCCAAGCCTTAAACTTCAAAATAAAAGCCTCTTTACTTAAAGCTGCATATTTGGCAATAGAGTTTTATTAACTGCAGGCAGACAAATTTTGAAATGGCCTCAAAACCAAATATTAACTTGAAGTCGTCACCCTCTACTTCCAGGGGCACATCCTCAGTGCCTGGCACAAAGCTGCAGCCTCCGCCTCCTACGCCCCCTGCTGGGGATGTGTTAACGAAAGAATTTTTTCTGAGTAATCTAAGCGAGGCTCTTAATGCACAGACAATTAAAATGGAAGATAAATTTAGAGATAATAGAGAGGAGAGAAAAGAGGAAATAAAAGAAATGAAAGAAGAAATTAAAAGTGAAATTAAAAGTGAAATAAAGGACTTAAACAGGAGTTGTATGAGAAATTTGAGGCTAAGGTTGATAAAATTAGAGATGACATGCTGAGTCTTGTAACTGTATTAACAGAACATATTTCTGGAGTGGAAGATACTCTAGAGGTTCTTAATGATGCCAATGCTAACTTGACATTGAAAACAGAGGTGGTGGAACAAAAAGTGGAAAATGCTGAAAAAGAAATTATTATGATACAGTACCGACAAATGGAGTTCGCATTAAGAGTAAGGGGGCTGCGTGAGGAGAAACAGGAGAACCTGAAACAGATCCTATCGGAAGCTTTTGACCGCCTGATGGGAAGACCAGGGACCAACCAAGGCTGGCAAATTGACAAAGCTTACCGCGTTAACTCCTGGCTGGCAAAGCAGAAGCAGCTTCCTCGAGACATCGTTATATATTTTACTACAAGAGAGTTCAGAAATATGGTACTGCAAGCGTCTTATAACACTAAGCTTCAAATTGGCGGTAAAGACCTGGCTGTTTTGAAAGAGATACCACCTCAAATGTTAAGAGCCAGAAGAGATTACGCTTTTTTGGTCGAAGAACTCAGAAATCGTCAGATACAGTATAGATGGGATGCACCATTCGGCATCATATTTACATTTGATAAGCAAAGGTACCGCCTCAACTCTGTATGGAAAGCCCGAGATTTTTATTATAATATATTGAAGGCCGGACACCCTGCACCATCTGGACCTAGAGAAAGACCACAAGAAGGACAGGATAGACAGCAAACTATACAACCACCAGACAAGATGGAGCATCTCTCTTCTCTAGAAGTGCAAGGTGCTATGGAACCAAGACCTAGCCGCATGACTACTAGACGTATGGAGAAACAAGCTAAGAAGCAACAGCGTCAACAATCACCGGCCATCGATCAAGGAACTACAACAACAAATCTGGAAGCAGTGGGAGGAGCTAGACCTAAGGTCAAACAGGCCATGCAGGAAGCTCTAAAAATGCTTCAACCAACCAAAGATGACAACTAAGATCTTAACATGGAATGTCAACGGACTGAACTCTCCACAGAAGAGGAAGAAAATATTTCATTATCTTAAACAGTTTAAGAACGATGTAATTTGTTTGCAAGAAACTCATATTAAGTCAACTGATCAAAAATATCTGATCAACTCAAAACTTGGTCAACATTTTGCAGCTTCTGCTATGGAAAAGAAGAATGGTATAGTTGTATACTTAAGAAAAGATATGAAAGCTGAATTAATAGAAGCAGATCCCTTCGGAAGATATATTGCTTTAGACTTAATCTTAGAAGGGAAAAAGACATTACTTTTGGGAATTTATGCTCCCAATCAACAGCAAGATAGATTCTATAGAAATCTTCATGCTAAATTAGTACAGTGGGACTATAGTTCCTGTATACTATTGGGTGACTGGAATGGAGTGATAGACACTAAGAGAGATAAGAAGATTTCCCGCTTAAATACCAAGATGCGAGCAAAGTTACCCAAATCTTTCTTTGACATTATGGATGATTTTGAATTGAGAGATATCTGGCGAGAAAGAAATGCAGAGGAATATGACTTCACTTTCTTCTCGGACAGGCATCAATCCCTTTCAAGGATTGATTTTATTCTAATCACTAATGATTTGCTTTCTAGGGTCAAGAAAACAAAGATTGCAGCTAGAGTCCTTTCGGACCATAACCCAGTTTGGATGGAGTTGGGAAGGGTAGTGCAGGCAAGAAGGTTTTGGAGACTGAATGAAAATTTATTTAGATATGAAAACTATATTAATGATTGTAAAAAATTACTATCTGAATATTTTGTTTTGAATATGAATAAGGGTACATCTATGGAATTTGTATGGGATGCAAGCAAAGCGTATATGAGAGGAGTTTTGATGAATATAAATAAAACACATAGAAATAAGCAAGGGTTAAAACGAACAGAACTGGAAGAGGAAATTAAGAGAAAAGAGCTGGAGTTAACAAGGAAACCAGACGATACAAAGGTTAAGGAAGCTATTAACATATTAAAATCTCAATTTGACATGTTGATCTCTGACCAGGTAGCTACTAATTTATTATATGCAAAACACAATACTTTTTGTAATGCAAACAAACCTGGCAGATGGTTAGCTTATCAGATTAGGAAAAAAAGGAAAACTCGAAATATATCTAAACTGATTTACAGAGGGAAGGAGGTGTTCCAACAGGAAGAGATTCAAAAGGCTTTCTGGGAATTTTTTACAGAACTGTATAAAGGGGATAAAATTAATGGTTTAGACATAGACAAATATTTAGACAAGGAGAAAATACCTTCAGTTAGAGAAGAACACAGGCAAAAATTGAATCAACCAATAACCTCGGGGGAAATCCTGCAGGTAATTAAGCAATTAAAGCCAGGGAAAGCACCAGGTACAGATGGCTTGACAGCGGTTTACTACAAAAACTTACAGTTAGAAATGGTAGAACCTCTTAGAGAATTATTTAATATGATTCAAACGGAAGGTAAAGTCCCTCCATCTTGGAAGACAGCGTTTATATCTTTGATACCCAAAGAAGATCAAGATACTACTCAACCCAAAAATTATAGACCCATTTCATTACTGAATGTAGATTATAAAATTTTTACTAAAATATTAGCAAATAGGTTAATGTTGGTCATTCAACAATTGATACATACGGACCAAACAGGTTTTATACAAGGGAGACAGATGAAAAGTAATGTTAGATTAATTATTAATGCATTAGAATATTTGGGAAAGAACAACCAGATCCCTGCTGCGTTTATATTTTTGGATGCTGAGAAGGCCTTTGATCGAGTTAATTGGCAATTTCTGTTGAAGATACTGCAAAAAATGCAGATAGGAGATAATTTTTTACAGTCAATTAAAGCAATATACCAACAGCAAACAGCACAAATCATAGTCAATGGAAGTCTAACAGACTCTTTTCAAATTGGAAAAGGTACAAGACAGGGCTGTCCTTTGTCCCCATTATTGTTTATTATAACTTTGGAAGTATTGTTGAGTAAAATACGGGGCTTGGATGGTTTAAAAGGGATCAAGATTAGGCAGCAAGAATATAGAGTCCGCGCTTTTGCGGATGATTTGGTCATAATATTGGAACAACCGCAGGAATCCAGTATGGTTTTAATGAATATGATTAATCAATATGGTCAAGTGTCGGGCTTTAAAATAAACTTAGGAAAAACCAAAATATTAGCTATAAATATGAATATTAAACAAAAGGAAGAATTAGGAGTGATGCTAGGATGTGAGGTAGTTAAAAAAGTCAAATATCTTGGAGTTAACATTTTAACTTCAAATGGGAAATTATATAAGCATAATTATGAACCACTTTGGCATAGCATACAGACAGAGATGAAAAAATGGGAGAAATTGCACTTATCTTTGCTGGGTAGGATAGCGGCAGTGAAAATGAACATTTTACTAAAATTTTTATTTCTCTTCCAAATGTTACCTATACTTAAAAAAGATGCGAACCTTTTAGAATGGCAGAAGGGTATCAACAAATTTGTGTGGGCAGGAAAGAAGCCGAGGGTAAAGATGAAAATAATGCAAGATGTACGTGAGAGAGGAGGATTGAAACTACCTAATTTAAAACTATATTATGATGCAGTGGCATTATCTGCAATTAGTGATTGGATTCATTTAACCAATGATAGAATATTGAACATTGAGGGACACGATCTGGTATTTGGTTGGCATGCTTACCTGTTATTCAACAAAAAATTGGATAAGACCTTTAAAAGTCATATTTTAAGAAATGCTTTATTGCGGGTCTGGAAGAAATATCAATATAAATTAAATGACAAGATACCCATGTGGGCAATTCCTAGACACGCAATTGAAAATATGAATACAGCACAAAGACAGGACAGAATTACTTACAGACAGCTTCTTACCTCGGAAAGGGGGGTATTACAATTAAAATGTTTAGAGGTATTAAAAGAGGAGAAGGTAGTTCAAACATGGTTCCAGTATGGGCAATTACAGGCTAGGTGGAAAATAGATCAAAAAATTGGTTTTATTCAAGTTGAGGATAATCTGTTTAAACAAATAAGAGATCAAAGCTTAATGCATATAAAGAGGATATATAATGTATTAATACAGATGGATTCGGAAACAGAATTAGTTAAAGATTGTATGATAAAATGGGCTCAAAATATTGAGGAACCAATAATGTTGGATACATGGGAAAGAATCTGGGTAAGAAATGTGAAATTTACACAAGCTCAAAATCTGAGAGAAAATTTTTACAAGATGTTCTATAGATGGCATTTAGATCCTAAAAAGTTGGCTTCTATGTATCCGAATGTACAGCCTAAATGTTGGAGGTGTGGTTCTCTCGATGCTACATATTATCATATATGGTGGACCTGCCAAAAGGTTAAGGCATTTTGGATAAAAATATGGTGGGTCATGCAAAATGTTTTTAAAAGAAGGATAAAGTTTAGTCCTCAGTTATTTTTACTAGGTATATGTACTGATTTTACAGTGGTAGAGACCAACTTGACTCTGCACCTGATAACTGCAGCAAGACTGTTGGTGGCGCAATATTGGAAGAAGGAAGACTTGCCTACAATCCAAGAATGGACATTGAAAGTAACAAACTTAGCTGAAATGGCTAAAATATCGGCATATCTCAAAGATCATTCAAATGAGAGATATAAACGAGACTGGAAAAAATGGATTGACTATATACAAAATAAATACGGGACTAAGAAATTCCAGTTAGCCTATGCTTAAGATCAGAAATGATTTAAACTGTTAAAAGTCAGTTCAGTAAGAAGAAGCTAAGGTCAATCTAGAATGTCATTAATTTCTTTATTTCTTTTTTCTCAATAGATTTTAGACTGTGTTAGTTAAAAATCCATACCGTGTACGGGTTCTGGGAAGTCGGGGGGGGGGGAAGGAGGAGGGGGGGTGGGGGGGTGGAGGGAGGGAGGGATACACACAACAAAAAAAAATTGTACTTTAATGTCTTAATGATTGACAAATGATGACATATTTGTGTTTTTTTTTTTTTTTAAAGAAAAAAAAAATAAAAAAAGTTGAATATGAGAGTTGCCTCATCCCAATCCAAATCTGCTTCACCCAATTTTAATTCTGTATGAACTGCTGTACATTTTTTTCTCGCCTTGTTGAAACTCATGAATCCAGCCCTATTCTCTCCTAGACAGAAAAGTCCAGCTGCCTCCTGAGAGAGCCCCTTTGGAATGGCCATGACCTAGATGACTGAGAATCTCTACAGACATAGCATCTTACCACACCAGCAGAGAACTACCGTATTTTTTGGAGTATAAGACATACCTTTTTCCCTCAAAAAAGAGGCTGAAAATCTGGGTGCGTCTTATATACTGAATACAGCATTTTTTGCCTCCTGAAGCATCGCCCCTTCACCAAAATGTCCATGCAAAGTCTGTAGAAGGCTTTCAGAGAGCTGGTGGGGGCTGGGAAGGGCAGACATGAGTGAAAAACAGACTATATTTTGCTCAATTTTGCCTCCCCCCAACCCCAGGTACTCTATAAGCCTCCTAAAGTACTCTATAAGCCTCTAATAAGCCTCCTAAAGGCTATGCATGCAATTTTTTTGACAAAAATCGGGCCCATTTGGGGGGGGGGAGATCCACCCCCCCCCAAGAGCACTCTGCAACCCCGCATTTTTTGGAAAAAGT
This sequence comes from Thamnophis elegans, assembly GCF_009769535.1. Lineage (NCBI taxonomy): Eukaryota > Metazoa > Chordata > Lepidosauria > Squamata > Natricidae > Thamnophis > Thamnophis elegans. Next base: position 49,266,426 of record NC_045558.1, read on the forward strand.
GGGCCGTTTTGGGGAGGTTTGCGGAGTGAAAAATCTTTATTTAAAAAATTTGCCTCTTCAAAACCTTGGTGCATTTTATACTCCGGTGAGTCTTATACTCTGAAAAATACGGTAAATCTCACCATCAGAAGCCAGCAGATGGGTTTCATCCCCTTCCTATGCATCCCCTTCCCCATCAATAGCTTATAGTCTCTCTGGATAGTTTAACTGATTTACCCCCCATCAATGAATGCATATCCATGTTAGTCATGGATCTTTTTACCAATGTTTCACTTCATCTCTTGCAAGGTGCTGCCCACTGCCAAAAAAATAAGTCAACGTTTTGGGTACCATATCTTTCGCTACATAGGAATGGTGTCCAAGCTAATTTCTGACAGGGGCAGTTAATTTGATTCCAAGGTTCGAAGGGAATTGTTTCAACTTTTGAATGCTCAAGTAAGCTTATCTTCAAGCCATCACCAAGCCACAAGTAGTAAGACAGAGAAGACTAACCAAATACTCCAACATTTAAATGTTGCTGCAACTACAGTCATATAACTAGCCATTGTTGTTGGCCCGGCAGAATATTCTTATGATAACTCTCTCCACACATTTATTGCAATAAGACCCTTTCAACCTTTGTATGGCACATACCAAACAGTTTTATCAGAGAACCACAGGGAGGATGGCCAGGAGCTGTTTTTGCAAGAAATACTTGCTGCCCAAATAGTAATAGAATTATACATCGCTTCACAGTGCTTCACTTCCCTCTCTAAGTGGTTTACAGAATTAGATGCTATTGAAATAGCAGCTAGAATAGGCTAAGCAGTCATACAAGACGACTGTGAATGCCCATTGACAGAAAGGGCGATTTGTAACTAAAGAAGAAAAAGTCTAGTTCTATACCATTTTTTTGCTTTCTATAAGGCCATCTTCATCCCTTACAAGGGATTGCTCACTGCCAAAAAAACAGCTCAACTTTTTGCGTACCATGTCTGTCGCTCCATAGGAATGTTGTCCAGACTAATTTCTGTCAGGGGCAGGGATAGATGCCAAATTTATGGGACCCTTCACAGGTTCCTCCAACAAATGAATCCAACAGCAATTTGACTGCAATTGCCTTCCTCGATAAAAATGCATCCAGACATTCACTGTTCAGAGTTAGGGTTAGGTTAGGGTTCAAAGAGAAACTTCTATCTTCTTGCACTCCCATCTCCCACCTTTTGTATTTTGAAAGACAGAATACAAAATGCAAGAAATACTGGATTCCAAGCAAAGGGTTAAAGGCATACAATATCTTATCCATTTGGAAAGGCTACCAGTATCTGAAGACTTGGGAGAATGCCAGATACGTCCAAGCCCCCAGATTAATTTGGCAATTTCATCAATGTTTCTCTAAAAAGGTATGACCGACCAATGTCCCAGCCTTCCAACCTGTGCCATGAATTCATAGCTGAATAAGTTAACCAACCTCTGTAGACACATCTGGGGATGCAGGGAAGCTGATTAAGCTCAGCTTTCTGCTTATGGCCTTTTTGATCCAAGGCTAAGGGCAGGGACATATTAATGCTTCAAATGTTTTCTTAGCAACCACCACCTGGCTAAATAGTTAATTCTGAAGTGAAGTGAATGGAGGAAGCTTCCTTTGGGACAGCTTCACTGCTTCCTCTGCCAAGTTTCCATGAGAACCAGATTCCCAAAAGGCCGTGCTAAAAGGGGAAAACTACAAAGTTGGTATGGAAGGAGGAACGGCAGGTTAAAAGAGAAAGTGATACAGGAGAATGAATAGCAGAACTTGGAAGCAAGGTCAAAAGAGAAATGAGCCTAGTCTCTATGTAGCTATAAACGGATTAAATTCAATCCCTCTTGAGTTCCATTGACTCTTATTTAATGCTGGAATAGTGTTTGTTAGTTGACTAGATATTTGTGCATAGGTGTGATTAGTAATAAACAGTTTATGGAACTTCATATGTGGCCCTGAATTTTCATATCTGGCACAAGCAGGGCGACAGATAAATAACAGAATAAAATTGCCTGCACTGAAACTTGTTACAAAAAAGCACAAGTATTAAAAGATGCCAGCAATATAAAATACAGATGGTCAACTTAAATAGTTAGTTAAGTAACCTAAGTTACAACTGCGCAGAAAAAAGTGACTTATAACCATTTTTCACACTTACAACCATTGCAGCATCCTGGTGGTCATATGATCAAAATTCAGATGCTTGGCAGTTGAGTCATATTTATGATGGTTGCAGTGGCCCAGGATCATGTGATCACCTTTTGTGACCTTCTGACAAGCAAAATCAAGGGGGAAGCAGTTTCACTTAGCAATCATATTATTAACAATTGCAGTGATTCACTTAACAACTGTGGCAAAAAGATCATAAAATGAGGCAGAACTTACTTAACAAATGTCTCACTTAGCAACAGAAATTTTGGGCTCAATTGTGGTCATAAGTCAAGGACTACCTGTGTAAACACCTGCTCACTGCAAAACAAAACAAAATAACAAACCAACTAACATACAGCACAACTTTACATGATTCTACAAGCAAAATTAACATAGAAGAAAAAGTGCACCATCAAATTGGAAGACCAGATTGGAAAATGAGATCAGTATACTAAGATTAAATGCAAACAAGTGCAACAAGTTAAAGAAAAAAAAATTGGAAAGCTACTATATAAGTTTAAGTGCTATTGTTATTGCTATCATGTCACCCCTAGTCCTTTTTTCACTAGACTACACATACCCAATTCCTGCAACCATACTTCATGTTTTAGCCTCCAGCCTCCTAATAATCTTTGTTGCTCTTTTCTGCACTCTTTCCAGTCTCTGCATCTTTTTTATATGATGACCAAAAGTGGATGCAGCATTCCAAGTGTGGTCTTATTTATAAAGCAATACTAATACTTCACATGATCTTTATTCTTTTTCTCTGTTAATGCAACCTAGGATTGTGTTGGCTCCTTTGACTGCTGTCACATACTTATGGTTTATATTTAACTAATTGTCCACTAGTGCTTCAAGATCCCTCTCAACAATTACTGCTACTGAAACCTTCCTCTATAACAGTACCTGTAAGAGAGATCTTGGAACCCTAGCAAACAATCACTTAAATATGAGCCAGCAGTGTGCAGCAGCAGCTAAAAAAGCCAATGCAATCCTAAATTGCATTAACAGAGGAAGAGAATAAACACCATGTAAAGTATGGATGAAGATTACTATAAATACATGGGGATCCTTTAGACTGACAATCTTAAGCAATCTGAAATCAAGAAAATTACTAGTGAATTTATCAGGAGAATGAAGATTGTAAGTCCAAACTGATGTCAGAAATACCATCAAGGTCATTAACACTTGGGCAATTCCAGACATTAGAGACATAGAACTAGAAGCCCTGGATAGGAAGATCAGAAAAATATTGACAATGAATTGTGACATCCAGCCATGCAGGAATGGTGACAGACTCCATCAGATTTTAAATATTATTTATATTAAGAAGCATTTAGTCAATTTCTGTGCGTTTGACTTATCTCACCTCCCCAAAATGTACAGCCATCTGTTTGACACACACACAAAAAACATTTTAGAACTATCTGGTTTCATTAAAGCAACTACGTAAAATTAGTAAAAACTTTGGCCCAACAACACTTGTAGAGCAAGCTATTTGCACATGCACAGGGAATAAATTCCACATTTACTAGTACTGATAATGTTACCTAGTTAGGTAGTCAGAAGTCTGTAAGCAAACAACCAAGTTCAGAGAGCACCAATGATTTTACTGACAGAATATTATCAATCTAAACAGTGGAAAAATCTATTCTAGTTCCTTCCATATTTCCATTATATTTCACACTAATATTTCCCAAGAGTTATTTTAAACACTATATAGCAAATGCTATTCCACTCCTCTACTGAAATAGGTTGAATGGGCAAAAGGAGATATCTCCAATTGTAATGCATGAGCACCATGTAGTGGCTATCTCTTTAAGTACATCTTAGCTCCTGATTTAACTACTTCCTAGTAAATACTAAAATGCAAGAGTATATTTATTTATATATTTATACAAAGCTGCTATGATTCTCTGCTGCATATTAGCTTTCCATATGCAAGAATGATTTTTTAAACCTGCATTTGCATTCAGAATTAGTACTGGAAGGCAGAAAGAATGCATTTGCTGAACATTTGAATATAGTCTAAATGCTCTCACTGGTTACAACAGATCAATCATAATTGCTTGCAAACATGCAAGAATAAATACACAAGCAGAGGGATGTTTGCATTCAACATTCACTTTAAAGAATATTTTATTAATATTTTATTTGTTTATGTTTCAAGTATCAGAATCACTCATTTGGTTAAGCATAACCAAAAAAGAAATGTCCCAAACCAAAAAGAAATGGAAATATAAAATATTTTATGTTTTATAATTTATACTAACGTACAATACAATACACATGATTTACAATATTAGCATCTGATGAATGGCACTGAAATGTTTCATCAGAAAACTAATGTTCAACTTTGCATCTATCATACAGCAAACTCATGTTAAAATTAATTTTAATAAAATTATTCCCCCTTTTGGTTCCTGGCAAGATTATGAATTACATATTCATCATTTTAAAAAAATCCATAATATAAATCTCAATAGAATAATGAAACTCAGTAGATTATCCATACTTACATTTGCATTGATTGGTCATAAAGAACAATACATGTAGTTCAGAATTTTACTATTAACCTGACAATGGCCTAAATTAAGGTGTATACATCTTTCAGGATAATTTGGAATTCTGCATTACTCTCAAAGGATTGAGGTATGCCATGTATATACTATCTGTGCATTAACCAGGACCAAAGCCACTGCACTTTTTTAAAAAAAGTGGATCCTTTAATAAGACTGGACAGCTACATATCTGAACTGGTATAGGGTCTCTTGCTTGAGCAGGGGGTTGGACTAGAAGACTGCCAAGGTCTCTTCAGCTCTATTCTGATTGAAAAAAAATATTTCTGTGAAACCAGTCACACAGTCCTAGTCTTGTCTCTATGTACTGCATGTTGACATAGGGTATGTTTTTTTAAAGAATCAGCACAGTCATATATGCCGTATTTAACATGTTTCTAATTAATCGAAACTGAGAGCTATTTTGCTACTGTCTATTGCTTCTTATTAGAAAGATAAACATTCCCTAAACAGTTGCATTCCAGTGGTGATTATTGTGATATATGTCAATATTGTGATAAACCTCTCTTTCAAAGAGTTTTGTATTAAGTTTAGTTATATAAACATATGCTCAGAAGATCATAACCACATAATGTAATTATTCATGAAGTCTAATGAGAAATGGAAACATTAAGAAAGCTCTTCTGCTCCAAAGGAAATGAAGGAAATGTTTCCTTACCACCACCCCATGGCATTTATTTATTCTTTATAAATAAAACACATCATTATTACAATCCACTAAATTGAATTGTGCTTCCTTATTTCAAAGGCATGGTCTATCACAAATAATAAATTAATTGAATGAACAGAAATTAAATTTATGTTACAGCAATACTGATAATTACTTCATTCTCCTCTTTGCTTAAGTAAATGCAATAAGAAGATATTTCTAGTGATAATTTCTTGCAGGCAGTGTCCAATTGATAAAGATAAAGAAACCAGTGCATTCAAGGCAATCAGGTTCCACAGTGTACATATTAACAGTTGTGCTACATAAACTATTCACCACTAGCAATAACCTTATATTCGTAACTGTTTACACAACAATAAATACACATAGGTCCATTTAGGCCCTAGCCATGATAACATTAAAAAAAGGATCAGATAGTTTAGAGCTTTACTGCCATCAAATAGCATGCAAAAAATATGACAATTGAAAAATGACAGGATGTCTATCCTATCTTTAAAGATAATGCTATAAAGAGATGGCTATATAAAAACATTAGAGGTTGTTCTATATTTTTGAATGGTTCATCAACATACCAAGTTAATCAGCTTCTCATACTACATGGCCAACTGACGGTGTCCCATGAAGAATTCCAGGGAACAGTTTTTCCAGCTAAGGGGTTTGGGCAAGAGCTCCCAAGTCTTAAGAATTCTCCGAAACAGGGAGAGTCTCAGAAATCAAGATCTTCCAGAAAGCAAGAATTTGCAAGAAGACTCTGAAGATGGGAAATGAACCCAGAAGCTAATTTGCATGAAAAGACTGATGTTTTTAAACATTTAGCTTTTAAATAACAGAATAACAGAATTGGAAGAGATCTTGGAGGTCTTTTAGACCAACCCCCTGCCCAAGCAGGAAAATGTGTAGTGTTTCAGACAAATGGTTGTCCAATCTCTTCTTTAAAACCTCCAGTGTTGAAGCACTTAATTCTAGGTTGGATGTCTTCTTGATTAGTTTCCACCCATTGCTTCTTGTTCTGCCTTCAGATGCTTTGGAGAATAGGTTGAGCCCCTCATAGCCTCATAGATATTGGAATGCTGCTATCATGTCACCCCCTAGTCCTTCTTTTCATCAAACCAGACATACCCAATTCCTGCAAACATTTTTAATATGTTTTAGCCTCCAGTCCCCTAATCATCTTTGTTGCTCTACTCTGCACTCTTTCTAGAGTCTCAACATCTTTTTTATATCATAATGACCAAAACTGGATGCAATATTACAAGTGTGGTCTTACCAGGACATTATATAAAGTGGTAGTAACATTGCACATGATATTGATTCTATTGCTCTGTTAATGCAGTCTAGGTTTGGCTTTTTTGGCAGATGCAGCATATTGTTTTTCCTTATCTAAATGTAGAACCTTACTTTTCTCATCAATGAATTTCATTTTTGTTAGAGAGGGCACAGTGTTTAAATATGTCAAGATCCTTAGTATCTTAAGCCTATCTTCTGGAGTGTTGGCTATTCCTGCCAGCTTGGACAATAAGACATACCTTCTATTTCTTAATCACTTTATTTTAAGTATTTGCCTTTATTGATATAAAAGAGTCTCTTTTCGGTTGTACTATTTCTTTTTGAAGATTTGTGCCATTTTAGAAATACTATGAGTGCTAAATGATGATGAGGGGGAAATAAAGAAGCTTGGAATATTTTCTTTCTTTAATTGGTCTTTGACAAATGTAAGCATTTAAAATTTTAAAGTATAATTTGTCTTTTTCTATGAATCTGCAATGATCACTTGATAATGATATTTATTACTAGTAACTGATAAGGTACTTATTATGGGAAAGTAAAAGTTTCAGATTTTAACAGAACCTAATTAGTTATGATAGAACTTCAGTCTTCTATGTGTACTACCTACAAATGCATTTCAAAAAAGTTATAAATTGATTTGCATTTTAATGAGTGAAATAAGTATTTGATCTCCTATCAATCAGCAAGGTTTCTGGCTCCCAGGTATCTTTTATACAGATAACGAGCTGAGTTTAGGAGCATTCTCTTAAAGGGAGTGCTTCTAATCTCAACTTGTTACCTGTATAAAAGACACCTGTGCACAGAAGCAAGCAAGCAATCAGATTTCAAACTCTCCACCATGGCCAAGATCAAAGAGTTGTCCAAAAATGTCAGGGACAATATTGTATATATACACAGCCTGGAAGGAGCTACAAGACTATCGCCAAGGAGCTTGGTGAGAAGGTGACAACAATTGGTGCGATTATTTGCAAATGGAGGAGACACAATCACCCTCGGTCTGAGGCGCCATGCAAGATCTCACCTCATGCAGGTTCAATGATCATGAGAACAGTGAGGAATCAGCCCAGAATTACACGGGAGGATCTTGTCAATGATCTCAATTGGGACCATAGTCAGCAAGAAAACAATTGGTAACACATTATGCTGTGAAGGGCTGAAATCCTGCAGTACCCAGAAGGTCCCCCTGATCAAAAAAGCACATGTACAGGCCCGTCTGAAGTTTGCCAATGAACATCTGAATGACTCAAAGAAGAACTGGGTGAAAATGTTGTGGTCAGATGCAACCAAAATCGAACTCTTTGGCATCAACTCAACTTGTCGTGTTTGGAGGAGAAGGAATGCTGCCTATGAATCCAAGAATACCATCTCCACCATCAAACATGGAGGTGGAAACATTATGCTTTGGGGTGATTTTCTGCCGAGGAGACCGGACAACTTCACCACATCCAATGGATGATGGACAGGGCCATGTACCATCATATCTTGGGTGAGAACCTCCTTCCCTCAGCCAAGGCATTGAAAATGGGTCGAGGATGGTTCTCCCAGTTTGGCAATGACACAAAACACACAGCCAAGGAACAAAGGAGTGGCTCAAGAAGAAGCACATTAAGGTCCTGGAGTGACCTAGCCAGTCTCCAGGACTTAATCCCAAATCTGTGGATGGAGCTGAAGGTTTGAATTGCCAAAAGTCAGCCTCAAAACCTTAATGACTTGGAGAGGATTTGCAAAGAGGAGTGGAACAAAATCTCTCCTGAGATGTATGCAAACCTGGTGGCCAACTACAAGAAATGTCTGACCTCTGTGATTGCCAATAAGGGTTTTGCCACCAAGTACTAAGTCATGTTTTATGAAGGGATCAACTACTTATTTCACTCATTAAAATGCAAATCAATTTATAACTTTTTTGACATGCCCTTTTTTGATTTTTGGTTTTTTTTTTTTATTCTGTCTCTTACTGTTAAAATAAACCTACCATTAAAATTACAGACTCATCATTTCTTTGTCAAGGCAAACGTACAAAATCAGAGGGGACAAAATACTTTTTTCCCTCACTGTACACGATGTGCTCTTTGACCACAAGAGGGAGTCAAAGATTATAAAACAGTGGTTTGATTTAATCAAGATCAACACCAAACTATAAAGGAGGAACTAATCCAGCTGGATCTCATGAGAAGAATTTTGGAGAAATATTCAGACAAAATAATTTAAGCAAGAGGAGTAAGAAGTAATAATCTAGCACTGAAACTGAATGAAGAAACTTCTCAAACCATTATAAGTGACAAAAACCAAGTAAATGACAAAACTGCAAAAATACAATGGACAGTAAGCCTATTCATTATGAGAGTGATTTAAATACATTTGTCCTAAGGTAACTAAAAAAAGAACTTCAGGTACCACGAGCCATAACAGAAAAAGTTCTGGATCTCATTTCAAATCTGAATTAAAGATTGATACACAAATAAAATTGTCCTGAAAAAAAAATCTGTCAAGATTTTGTGAAAAAAGGGTTCTGAATGTCCATCAAATATTTTGAGAGAAAGATTTTATTTTGTTAGACAGGCTGAAAGGGGTGACTTAAACTGAATATGAAACAAAAGCTGGAGTCAGAAAGATAGATTTCTTACTGATTTAATATATCTAAGTAAAAGAAAGATTTAATTTGGATAAAATAAAACACTGCTTTGAACCTATAGAAGTCAGTATGAAAATGTGATGAATAGAATTTTTGCTAAGGTTTATAAAATGTTATTGAAATTGAATGAATGTTTGCTAAGGTTTATAAAATGTTATTGAAATTGAATGAATGTTGATTCTTATCTGAACGTTGCTTCTCAGGGATAGATGGGAGGAGCCACAGATGGGATATTTTCAAGTCCTGATTGGTCTGGAGACTAAGTGGCATTTGTTGTCTACACCTCTCACTCCTTCCCTTGGTCCCCAATTTTCCTCGAGGTCACAGCAATGGAGATAACCTGAAAAGGATGAAAAGACAACTAGACCACCACCACCCCGGTTCCTGTCGCTATCCAGTCCTTGACGCTACAGACTAATTGGGCAGGACATGGTCCCTCCTATCTATCCCTGAGAAGCAACGCTCAGGTAATAACCAACATTCATTCTCCAGGGATAGAGCGGGAGGGGCCATGTATGGGACCTACCCAAGCTGTCGTCCTAAGAGAGAGAAGTTTAGTATAAAGGGCGATGGGGTTGCCCATGCTGCCACCCTACAGATATCCTTGAATGGTGCTCTAGTGACCCATGCCACTGTTGTGGCAGCACTCCTTGTGGAGTGGGTCATAATGCCAGTAGGCGGAGAAGGGCCCTTGGTTTCATATACTGTTATAATGGTTCTCCATATCCAATGCCTGATAGTCGAGGGTGTGACCCGAGCGCCAATGGATGCCGGTTAGAAAGAGACCAACAAATTTACATACTGAGGCTGTGCATCGCAGGTAGATTTGGAGTGCCTGGCAAACATCCAGCCTGTGCCAGAGGCATTCTCTATTGCAAAGGTTCAGAAGCACGAGCTCCTGTGCCCGGTGATATGGGGTGTTCACCTTGAGTATAAAGGTAGGGTATAATTTGAGAACCACCCTATCCTGCGGAAACTCACAGAGGTCTCCCCTAGATGACAGGGCCTCTAGCTCGGAGATGCGTCTGGCCAATGTTATGGCAATCAGAAACGTGACCTTGAGCATGAGGTATTGAAGAGTGACAGTCCTGATAGGTTCAAAGGGGGGTCCCGTGAGGGCCTGGAGGACCAAGGGCAGATCCCACATAGGCAACACATGGATAGTGGGGGGCAGGGGGCAGAGGTTTGCTGCACCTCTAAGGAACCTCTTAACCACAGGAAGCTGAGATAGGGGAACCCAACTTTCTCTGGCAAGCACCATTAATAAGCGCTGCCGGCAAATAGTACTGTGGGAGAGACCCTGGTCCAGTCCGTCCTGCAGGAACTCCAGGACCTGAGGGGTTGAGGCTGAGGTAACCATGATGTGTGCTGATGTGCACCACCTGGCAAATGCCAACCACATAGAGTTATAGATTCTTGTGGTCGAGGGGCATCACAAAGCTTGAATGGTCAAGATGATCTTCAAGGAGAAGTTTGCGGCCCTTAGTTGACACCGTTCAAGTTCCAGGTGGTCAAGTGGAGCCACTGGGGCTCCGAATGGGATAAAAACCCCTGGCACAAGGAGACTTCCTCCTCTGGGATTCTCCAGTGGGGGGGGGGGGGGGGGGACGACTGACATCTGTACTAAGTCTGCATACCAGGACCTCCTGGACCAGTGTGGTGCTATGAGAATAACTACTGCCCCCTCTAACTCTATCTTCCTTAGGGTCCCTGGAATTAGAGGGAGAGGGGGAAATGCATATAGGAGACCACATGGCCATCGGCTGCAGAGGGCGTCCATCCCTTCTGCCCCACTCGTCGGAAACCTCAAGAAGAATCGAAGGAGCTGAGTGTTTGTCAATGTCGTGAATAACTCCACCACGGGTACACCGAATCGTCGACAAATTTTCTGGAACAAGTCGGGATACAGCTGCCACTCCCCATGGACCAAAGTAGCTCAACTGAGCCAGTTGGCCTGATGGTTGGCTGTCCCCGAGATGTGCTCCACCACAATTGAGGCCAAATGTCTCTCTGCTGATGGTGACAGGTAACTCTTTGGAAAATTCACTGAAAACCGCAGGTCTTGCAGCATCTGGATTGTGAGGTGCCTGTGATGATGTCTGGGCTTGGACCAGGATGTCGTCCAAGTAGCACTGAAGCCTCACTGGAACTGAGCACAAGAATGCTGCCAGTGCTGCCAGTACTTTTGTAAATGTCCTCGGGGCCAATACCAGACCGAATGGGAGGGCCCAGTACTGGTAATGGGACCCCGAGTGGGAGAACCTGAGATAACGTTGGTGTAAGGGGAGGATCTGGATATGATCTCCCAGCCTGACCCCTTGAAGCGCAAGGAGGACATCTTGAATCATCTGTAGACAATGTAGGCATTCAGGAGCTTCAGATTGAGACTCACTCTCCACATCCCTGAACTCTTCAGAACTACAAAGAGGTTGGAGTAAAATCCCAATCCTTGTTCTATGGGTAGAACCAGTTCTATTGCCTAGATTTCCAGATGGCGGATGACAAGCACCATGAGGTTTCGTTTGAACAGATTCCTTGACATTGGAAAAGTTCGGAAGTAGTTCGGAGGGGGGAGAGGAATTCCAATCTGAGCCTCTCCCTTATTGTGCTCAAGACCCAAGCATCTGTTGTAATTCTCTCCCATTGATCTGCAAAGAGAGATAGGCGGCCGCCTCTAGGAGGACTTGGGTTTAAGTCACTTCCCCTTATGGAAGGGATGACCGGCCTCCCCGAAAGGGCCATTTAGATTGCTTGTGAAACCTGCCTCTGTCTTCGTAGAATGGCCTGGGGTTCTGTCTGTCAGACCTGGGTGGAAAATATCTCTGAGTATGATAGTTCGAATCCGAAGACCGGAAATCCGAACACCAGAAGGCAGGGCAGTGACTATTAGGTGCCTGACGGGATTCAGGGTGCTTGGTGATTGTGGGCAAAACCTTTTTCTTATCTTTATTTTCGACAAGGATGGGATCTGAGCATTCCCCAGAGAGATCCCCCCGAATACAGAGCTGACGCCAGGTGCCACTTGGATTTATTATCAGCCTGCCAATTCCATAATCACAGGAGGCAACTTGAAGCTACAGAAGAGCACAGGGCCCGGGATCATTACTTGATGGAATGAAGTGTCGCGTCCATGGAGAATTGGATGGCTGCAAAGATCTTGGTGATATCCTGCAGCAGACGATCATCCTATGGGGAAAGATGGTCTTGCAACTGGCACAACCACAGGAAGGTGGTGGGGTTAAAGAAGGAAGCCGCTGCTGCTGACTTAATGGCCAATGCCAAAAACTGAAAGTTCTTACATAATGTAAGCTCGGCACGCTTATCCTCACCCTTGAGTTTATTGCAACGTCCTCCGAGAGTAGGACAGAGGAACTTGCTAAGGCTGCTACTGGGGCATATATAGTCGGAACCTAGAGGGCCTGGGAGAACCCCTGTTCCATGTTATAAAATCGCCGGTCATTACCGCCCAGATTAGACAATAATCCTCATCGGGCCCACTGCTTTTTGACAATCTTAAAAATAGGGGCGGAGCCGAGACCACCAGCTCATTTGTGGTAGTATTAGTGAACATGGCCTGAGTTAAATCCTTGGTTGGGGCAGTAGCCAGAGTGGTAGCTCCCATGCCCAATTTGGTAATTGACCGGACCTTGTGCAACATTGGCTTGAAGGGGGCAGGGGTGAACAGCCCTGGGAAAGCCAGAGGATCTGGAGGAAGGGTGGTCTCATCCTCTGAGAGTTCTAATTCACGCTGGCCTCCTCCCCCACTATGGATCCTTCACTAACCAGAAAGGGAGAGGTTGGCCTGTGCTCCTCCTGATGCAGTGCCCTCCTCTGGGAGTAGTTGTCACCCTGTTTTTTTAGTCCAGAGGCAATACCCTGAGATATAGCCAAGACGATAAGCCTGCGCAGGCTGTTGGGAAGATTATCCAGGGCAGCTGGATCTGCATAAGGATCCATCTCCTCCTGCAACTCAAGCTCCTGAGAGGCCAGGACTGTCCTGGAGGGAAGGTAATCGTGGGAGGTACAGTACCTTCCAGGGGATCCCCCATAACATCTCTAATTGCCCTGGGGAACACAGATGGAAAGGGAGAAACCTCATGTCTGGAATACCTATGAGGTCTGGTTGGTGACAGCGGAGGGGGGGAAAGGACTGAACCCCCCAACTGGAGAACGAGACCTATGCAGAGGGCTGGGCCTCATACTCTGAGCCTCCCTTTCTCTCTGCGTCCAGGCCACCCTCTTTTCCAGGGCCCGCTGTCTATGTTGCTCATTCCTGACCATGGCCCTGGGGGGACATTGGGCAGCTGAGACCTTGCCAGCCTTAGCCCTGGTGTTGGGCCTGGCACTATCATCTACCACCCCTTGAGCCAAATCTACCTCTGCTGGATCCACAAGCTCATTTCTGGCAGCCACCATGTTAAAATGTGCTACAGGCCATTCACACACTGCTGCTTGTTGACCTCTGCTGCTCCAGCCACTCCGATTACCTGACCGATTTCAAATTGGGGTGATTGTGTCCACACAGAGCATCTTGAGTGGCCCCTGTGGCAATGCGGCATCTCGTCTGCCGAGCAAGTGCCTTGTGGTGATGTCAAAATGGCTGCTATCCGATCTCGCTGCTTTGTCTAATGGCCACAGCTTCACCGCCTCTTCAGAGGGCTCTGCTTCGCCACTTCCTCAAAGGATGCCACTTCGCTGCTTCTTACCAAGGTGGCTGTGCACTCCAAAAGTGGCACAAAACCTGCTCACAGGCTGCTCTCGAGAGAGGGGAAGCCTCTCTCCGCAAAGCTCGGGAAGGAGCCAAGCAACCCTTGATGGACAGGGATTGTCCTGGCTCCACGTGGCCCCTATACGTGTCCAGAGATCAGCCTCAAGTTTTGGAATTTAGGATAGCCAATTTAGTCAAATTCACTATGATTTCCTCAATCTTAGTAAAGAGCCAAGGAATTTTACTCTCCTTTGGACCAGACTGAGAGGAAAACTGAGGGCAAGGGAAGGAGTGAGAGGTGTGGCCAACAAATTCCACTCAGTCTCCAGACCAATCAGGACTGGAAAATATCCCATCCATACCCCCCCCCCCCCCAATCCCTGGAGAATCTTGAAAATTATGTTCAATACTACATAATTTTCACTTAAAAAATCTGGTAGAACTGCAATTGTATGGATGTAACAACTGTAAATATTGTAATAACTATAAGTGTAAGAATGGCAATTCTCAAGAAAAAAATGATTTCTAAAATGGATATAAAACTGAAATTAGAAGGTTTCTCTCTAGGGTTGTTGGTAACAAAGGAAGCCTACTACTTGTCTTTATACAGTACAATAGCAGAGTTGGAAGGGACTTTGGAGGTCTTCTTGTCCAACCCCTAGGCAGGAAACCCTATACCTATGATGGCGAACCTATGGCACGCGTGCTAGAAGTGGTACGCAGAGCCATTTCTCCTGGCATATGGAGCCATCACCAGTTGCTCTTCTGGGTTCAGGTGCAGCAGCCAGCTGCTCTTCACGCACATTGGCATGCCAGAAAGCAGAAGAGGAGCCGCCTAGTGCACGTGTGCACGCCAGGAAAATGATCTTTTTGTTTCCCGGGTGCACATGCGTGTCGGCCATTTGGTGATCTGGTTCCTGGCGGGCATACACACACACAAAAAGAGGAAGAGCAACGGCCGCACATACCAAAAGACGTGGAGAGGAACTCCTGGTCATCACTTCTTAGCAGAGCAGAGCTGTGGTCGGGGCTTCCCTCTCTCCATGCACAAGCGAGCTTCTTGTGTGGCCCCAGCCCTCCAGCCAGTGGCTCATCTGCGGTCCAAAGTGCCTGGCCAGTTTGGGCCCCTTCTGGATAAAAGCAGTGGCAGCGGCAGCCACAAGGGGAATAGCAGGAGCGGTCGGCTGGCCCCTGAAGCCACTCCCACATCAGCCAGAAGTGGCACTGTGACAGCTGCCAGGGTCAAGGGGAGGCAGCAGCAAGGACGGGCAAGGGCTTCCCTCCCTCCCCAACAGAGCAGCCTACTTGCACAGCTCCAGCCCGCAGCACTGACATGGGAGCAGCTGCAGTAGCTGGCCAGTTGCTCCTGCCCTTCACCATGGCTGCCGCTGCTTTTCTGGGGCGCCCGATCTGGCCAGGCACTCCAGACCGTGGAGAAGAACCCTTGGTTTCCCCAGTTGATTGGTCCCATCCAGGCCCTGTTACACACACACTGTGCTTGCCGTGGCATGGACCAAGGGCTGCCAGGAAGAAATCAGGAGAGGGAGAAGGCTGTCACTAGCAGAACCTCGGCTTTCTCCCTCTTCCCCTGATTTCTCCCTGGCAGATACTGGCTGGCGCTCACTTCCCTTACAGCTCATCACCGCTCACTCCCTTGCCGCTTCCCCGGCCAGCCGGCCAGCTAAGCAAGGCAGGTGGGACCTGGACTGCAGCCAGTGGGAAAGGGGCGGTAATGCTCTGTTCTGCAGGGACAGCAGCAAACAGTAAGGGAAGCAAGCGCCAGCCAGCATCCTTGCCTCCTTCCTTCGAGAGCCACGGCAGTGGGGAAACCAAGGCTTCTTTGCCAGCCTCCCAACTGATTGGTCCCATCCAGCCCCTTACACACACACACACATACCACTTGCTGCTGTACGAGGCAAACACTGCCGGGGAGTAATCAGGAGGAGAGGGAGAAGGCCATCCCTAGCAGAAGTTTGTTTTCTTCTCCCCGTCCTGCTGAATTTTCCCCAGCAGCGCTCGCCTCACGCTGTGGCAAGCAAGGTGGTTCTCAAAGAGAATGAAATGGGTGCAGTGCTCTTCCAACAGCCGAGGAAGGAAGAGGAGCCGGGCCCTCGGCTTTTAGAAGAAGTGCCCGCTTCATTCACTTTGGGAGACGCCTTGCAAATTGGGGAATTTTCTGACATTTTGCAACTGGAGCCAGCCCAGCACCCTGTGCACATAGGCTGCCCAGGAGCCCCGAGGCTCACAACCACCATCTCCTGAAGCAAAAACAGCCTTCAGAGGCCTTCCAGAATCTGGAAATGGCTTCAGGAAAGCCTCCAAACGCTGGAGAGAGCAAAAACAGGCCAACCGGAAGTTCAGAAACTATCCATTTCTGACTTCTAGGGGGCAGGGAGGCCATTTTTGCCCTCCCCAGGCTTCAGGAAAGCCTCCGAAGCCTGGGAGAAGGTACATGCGCATGCGCAGTTCGGTGGTGAATTGAGTGGGCACGTGAGGGGGGTGCGGTAGTGCACGTGCACGCAATTCTGACACACCATAAAAAAAGGTTCACCATCACTGCCCTATACCATTTCAGATAGACGGCTATCCAACATCTTCTTAAACACTTCCAATTTTGGAGCATTTACAAATTCTGGAGGCAAACTGTTCCATTAATTAATTGTTCTAACTGTCAGGAAATTTCTTCTTAGTTCTAAGTTGCTTCTCTCCTTGGTTAGTTTCCACCCATTGTTTCTTGTTCTGCCTTCAGATGCTTTGGAGAATAGGTTGACCTCTTCATAGCCTCATAGATATTGGAATGCTGCTATCATGTCACCCCTAGTCCTTCTTTTCATTAAACTTGACATACCCAGTTCCTGCAACCGTTCTTCATATGTTTTAGCCTCCACTCCCCTAATCATCTTTGTTGCTCTTTTCTGCACTCTTTCTAGAGTTTCCACATCTTTTTACATCATGGCAACCAAAACTGAATGCAGTATTCCAAGTGTGGCCTTACCAAGGCATTATAAAGTGGTATTAACACTTCACGTGATGTTGATTCGATCCCTCTGTTTATGCAGCCTAGAACTGTGTTGACTTTTTTGGCAGCTGCTGCTGGCTCATATTTAAATGGTTGTCCACTAGGATTCCAAGATCCCTCTCACAATTACTACTATTGAGCAAGGTACCACCTATACTGTACCTGTGCATTTCATTTTTCTTGCCTAAATGTAGAACCTTATTCTTTTCACCATTGAATTTCATTTTATTAGATAGTGCCCAATGTTCACGTTTGTCAAGATCCTTCTGTATCTTAAGCCTATCTTCTGAAGTGTTGGCTATTCCTGCCAACTTGGTGTCATCTGCAAATTTGATGAGTTCCCCATTTATTCCCTCATCCAAATTATTGATGAAGATGTTGAAGAGTACTGGGCCTAAAACAGAGCCTTGGGGTACTCCACTGCATACTTCCCTCCATGTAGATGCAGTTCCATTGAGGACTACATGTTGAGTGCGGTTGGTCAGCCATGAATGAATCCATCTGTGGTAATGCTGTCTAATCCACATTCTTCTACTTTATGTAGCAGTAGGTTATGGTCTACTTTATCAAATGCCTTACTGAAGTCCAAGAAAATTATATCGACAGCATCCCTCTGGTCCACCAATTTTGTCACTTTGTCAAAGAATGCAATAAGATTAGTCTGGCATAATCTGCTTTTGACAAACCCATGTTGGCTTTTGGCTATTACCTTGTTTGCTTCTAGGTGTTCGCTAATTCGGTGTTTGATTATCTTTTCCAGAATCTTTCCTGGTATTGAAGTCAGGCTGATAGGAACATCAGCCTGAGTTTAATCGCTTGGTTTTCTGAGGAAAAAAACGCTTAAAAGGTATGGAGCTGAGGTTTGAGAAGTGAACTGGAATGATTGGAATGCAAGAACAACATAGGGGGGATTCGGTGAGGCAGCTCACGGAGGAAAATATTGCTTCTGGAAGAGCTGTTCTCAGAAAACGCTACCGATCCTGCAACTATCCCACCAGCTCCGGTCGCCATCTTACCGGCTCCAGTTGTTGCGACTGCTGTTTTGGACGCCGACCTGGCTTTATCATGGGGGGGGGGGAAGGCAACGGTTCATTGCTGTTTCCATCTGTCTACATCTGTCTCCAGCCGCCGTTCCATCTGTTTTGGTCTGTTTGGTCACTGCAGCTGGCCCTGCTGGGTTGGGGCGGCTGCCGATCTTGCTGCTGCCCCGCCTGCTCCAGTCGCCACTCTGTCTATTTGAGTTGCTGTGGCTTGGCCTGCTGCTTGGAGGGGACTGCTGACCCTGCCGACCGCTGTTTCATTCGCTCCAGCCGTCAATCTGCCCCTGCTGTCTTAGAGGGGCAGCTAACTTGCCGCTGTTTCGCCCACCCGGCCACCGCAACCGCTGTTCAATTGCCGCCAGCCTGGCTTTGCCGCATCGGGGGGGGGCGCTGGGTCATGCCGCTGTCCCTGCCCTGCTGCCCGTGGAGCTGTAGAAGCCTGTGTTGGTGTGACCTGGGGCTGGACGGCTGGCCTTTGCCACCGCCATTCCATCTTGGATGCAGCTCCCCCTCCCTCCCTCCTCTTCTTCCTTTACTGTGGCTTTGGCTTTGGACACCATTACCACTGGACATTTCGATCTATGGACCCCCAGAGGGGGAGGATAGGGTCAAAGAGAATGGGGAACTTGTTCCTTTCAATCAGCACCAGCCTTTCCAGTCCCCTCAGACTTTGGCACCTTTCCCCCAGACTGTGGGGGAAGAGTGAGGAGTTTTCCTCCCCCCCAAAAAAATTGTTACCGGCTCAGCCACCTCAGACTGCGCTGATCTAAGAAATCTGTGTTTTAACTTGTGTGCTGAGTGTATGATAGTACGATTGTGAGAATGAATGTGCCCACTTTTAAATTAATTAATTATTTTTATTGCGGTTTTGTATTTTAACGATTATTGTGGGGTATGTTTGTGTGGAATGCCTGTTGAATGAATGTGATGGGTCTGGGGGTGCGACCTGGAGCCCCCTCCACTGAGTGCAGAAGCAGAAGTGGATGGGGGCCTGGATCCGCCCCTCGCCCTAGAGTGAATGCTGTGTGGGGCCTGCCGGGAAGAATGGGGGCCATGGGAGAGTGGGGGTCTACGGGTGGGGAAGAGGGTCAGAGCATTTCGGTCATGACCGGGAGGGGCAGATATGATGGGAGCCGTAGGGCTAGCCATTACCAGGGAAGAAGGACTCGCTATATTACAGCGATTCCTTGTTCCGGCCCTTCAGGTTCACCTCAAGAACCTGGTGGCAGAGGAGATCAGGGCCCTGGTCTCAGGTTGCTATTGCTAAATGCCAGGTCTGTTGTGAATAAGGCTCCCCTCGTCCGGGACTTGATATTAGACAAGGGGGCAGACCTGGCATGTATAATTGAAACCTGGTTGGGCCAAGAGGGAGGAGTCCCCCTCTCAGAAATGTGTCCAGATGGGTTTTGGGTGCTTCACCAACCACGACATCAGAGAAGGGGTGAGGGAGCAGCAATGGTTGTCTGGGAGTCATTAGTTCCTCGCAGGATCCCTGCCCCAGAAATTGTGGGGTGTGAGTCTCTTCTCTTGAAGTTGGACCTAGGGGTTCAAGTGGGCTTGTGGGCTACCTCCCAGCTGCGTCACAACAGCCCTGCCTGTGCTGCTGGAGTCAGTTGGCCGGGTTGGCGGTGGAGTTCCCCAGACTAATGGTGCTGGGGGACTTTAATCTACCGTCTCTTGGTGAACATTCTGAAGGAGCACAGGAGTTCATGGTCTCCATGACAACCATGGACTTGACCCAAATAGTTCAGGGCCCAACTCATAGAGCAGGACACACACTCGACCTTGTATTTCTCTCGGGGCAGTGGAGACGTGATCTGGAATTAAGGGGAATAGAGCCCTCGCCCTTGTCATGGTCAGATCACTCCTTGCTGAGGCTTGATTTCAGGACACTACTCCCCCACTGCAGGGAGGTGGAGCCGATTAAGTGGTTCCGCTCCAGGCGCCTGATGGACCCGATGGGATTTCAGAGGGAGCTTGGAGAGATACCTGACGCCCTTGCCCGCAACCCGACCGAATCCTTAGTCGCTGCTTGGAATGCTGAGGTGACTGAGGCACTAGATCGGATTGCGCCTTTGAAGCCTCTCCCCGGCAGTGGATCCAGGAGGGCACCTTGGTTTACCGAGGAACTCCGGGAGATGAAGCGCCAAAAGAGACGCTTAGAGCGACGTTAGAGGACTAGTAACTCTGAATCTGATCGGACACTACTAAGAGCCATTATTAGGACTTACTTAGTGGCGATATGGGCAGCAAAATGCACTCATTTTTCCACTCTTTTATTTTTTAAATTTTTACATTTTCATTTTATACAATCACTTATATACTGTGCGTAAAAAAAAGAGAAAAAAAAAAAACCCAACATGACACTTCATTCCCCCATACACCCTCTCTTCTCCCCCTCCAACTTTCATTTCCCCCCTCCAGCATTCCCCTCTTCTACTTCCCTTCCCCCTCAGACATCTCCCCCTCCCTCCATCTCACCCTCCTTACATTCCCTCTCACTCCCTCTTTACTTCTCCCTCCTCTTTCCCTCTTCTCCTCGCTTTGGTGTATCCATACATTTCAGTTCAAAAATAAAAGAGAAAAAGAAAAAAAGAAAAAAGAAAAACGAGCCGCAGTATACAAGTGAATTCTTATTGTTCTAAGAATTGAAACTGTAATTCCACCCTCCCCCCTCCCCCCTATAATCCCCCCTCCCTAACCCCCTTACGGCTTCGCAGGTCCCATTCCCGGCATAATTCTTTAACAAGCATTTGAGTATAATAAGGCCAGCTAACTTTAAAATTAAAAAAATAAAATAAAAGTAAAGCCAAAGAAAAAAAAAGAGAATAGTAAAAAATACAAAATAAAAAAACACACACACACACACAGAAAAAGAAAGGAGAAACAAGAAGGGTCAATAAACCCACTACGTTAACACAGCTTCCCATTATCTGTAAATCTTAAACAATGTAGCTCATTCCAAATTTCGGTTATTTTACTACTTGCAGGGTTTCAAACTGTATTAGAGCCAGGTAAGTTGATCAATTAGGATTCCCCAACTAAAAGTCTCATTGCTTTGTCTATCTATTCAGACCTTTAATTTATCTCTTTTTTATCCGAATATCCAAACCTTTCTATAAAACCATTAAACTCAAGTACTTCTTTCATTTTTCATTTCCAACACCTCCCTTTCTATCCTTACCCACCTCCACATGTAAATTTTTTTACCTTCCACCCTGCCTTTATCCATATCCACATATATATTTTATCCGCATCCATTGCTCCTCCCATATTTACTCCACTTTCCTGAAGACTCTCCGACCAATCTTTCTTGACCTTATATTGAAATAGCAACTCAAACAAACATCAGCTTGCATTCTAGCCCCAGGTAGTCTAATTAAGCTTTCGCTACCCTTCCCTCTCCCACGCGCCTCCCAACTCCGTTCGTCCCAGACCACAACTCAAAAAGATCGCAATCTCCGCTCTCCTCGCCTAGGAAAATAATTCATGCGCAATTTGAGTTAGAGTTCAGACAAATCTTATATACAATATGTGTCCACAATCAGCAACGCTTCTTTCAGTCTCCATGTCTCATCATCGATATACAACTTTTCCATTTTATCCCAGACGGAAATCATAAAGCTTTAAGAACATCGCTAAGTCTTTATTCTTTAGTCTTCTGCCCTTCCGGAAGAGGAAAGCAACACCCTCCGCCTTGTAGCCACGTGTCTCGCTGTTTGTCTTCTCCTTCTCCTTGTCTCTCTCCAGGTCCGGATGAATCAGGAAGTCCCGCCTTCAGGGTCTCGTAGTAAAATTCTCGGGCTTCACAGACAGAATTAATGCGGTGTTTTTGGTTGCCAAATGTAACTGTAATACCAGCTGGGACTTCCCATTTGTATGGAATCTGAGAATTTCTGAGTTCTTCGGTTAAGAAAGCGTACTCTCTCCTTGTTCTTAATATTTGAGATGGTATCTCTTTAAAAACAATCAAGTCCTGTCTATCAATTCTCAACCTCTTGCTGTAAAGCCTCTGTATTATCTCATTTCTGGATTCCCTTGTGGTAAAGTATATAATTATGTCCCTCGGAAGCTGTCGCTGTTTTGCTACCCACGAATTCTGGCGGTAAATTCTTTGAATCTGCCAATCAAAGTTAAATCCCGGACTTCCCACCAAGCGGCTGAAAGCCTCAAAGAAGATCTGTTTCAAATTCTCCTGTTGGTTTTCACGCAATCCTCTAACTCTTATGGCAAAGGCAGTCTTATTATAATTTATCATGACAAGTTGTTTTTGAGCATTTTCAATTTCCTGTTGTAACGTTTGAATTTTGGATATCAAATTAAGATTAGTTTCTTCCAAAAGTTCCAATTTGTCCTCCGTTTCAGCAATATAATCTGTCATGACTGTCATTACTCCGATCATATCCTTCTTTGCCTGAGCAATTTTAGCATCAAATTGATCATATAAATCCGATATCAGTTGATTAATTTCCTGTCTGAAATCATTAAGCGTTTTGAGAAGAAATTCTTGTGTTAACAAATCTCCCGTGGAGGGTGTAGGAGGCAAGGGTAGCGGCTTCATAGCAGTTTTTGGAGATATGTTATTAAGGAAGCGCTTCTGTTTAGATTTGGGAGCCATTCCAGAGTAAAAATAAAAGACAAGCAATCAAGCGAGCCAAAAATCAAAGTCTCTGCTCCCCTCAGTTAATCTTTTAGCAATTAGTACGGAGAAGCCTTCAGGAGGGTAGGGCTGACTAAGTACGTCACATCAAACACAAAAGCTACGAGATCGCCATCTTGTGACGCAGCTAAAAAAGAAAGGGAGCCTTTTGCGAAATTGAAGCTGGTATTTTAGATAGTAATAGAAGAAATTCCTCAGGAATGGTCCCCGCCCGGATTGACTTTTAAATAGCTTAGCTTTGTCCTGGGGGGGGGGGGGGGCAATCTGCCTAGGGCTGCAAAAAAGGCAGCGCGGAAAACTGGCCGGAGTAAAGGCTCAGCTAATGTTGAACCTCTTCTCCATTCACAGCAAAAAAAAGCTATGAATTACAAAGAGATCCTAACGACTGACCTTCTCCCTGCCCCTTTCTGCCAGAAAGGGGAGATATCTATAGATCTTATAAGATATACGAACCAGAATCCTGACAGGAGCTTCGTTGAGCTCCCGACGGCGGCAGGCTCCTCCCCCCGAAGCCCTCATTTTTCCACTCTTATTGCATCCGCAGAATCTCGCCCAGCCGCCCTGTTCAGGGTGACCCGCTCCCTCTTGAAAGGTGAGGCGGTGGGGGAAACCCTGCAGGGAAGAGGGCAAGTCTAAGTCGGTTTTCCTGGGATGAGTTCGATTTTGTCACCCCTGAGGAAGTGGACAAGGCCATGGAAGCGATGAGCGCCTCCACCTGTTTACTGACCCGTGCCCCTCCTGGCTGGTTTCGACCAGCAGGGAGGTGACACGCGGCTGGCTCCAGGTGATCACCAAGACTTCTTTGCAGGAATCTTTCCTGCAACCATTAAAGGAAGTGGAGGTGAGGCCCCTCCTCAAGAAGTCTTCCCTGGATCCAGCCGTCCTGAAAAACTATCGTCCTGTCTCCAACCTCCCTTTTTGGGGGAAGGCTGTTGAGAAGGTGGTGGCACTGGTTTCAGGCCTGGGTACAGCACAGAAACTGCTTTGGTCGCACTGACCGATGATCTCTGGCGGGCAAGGGATAGAGGACATTCCTCTATCCTGGTGCTTCTTGACCTCTCAGCGGCTTTCGATACCATCGACCATGGTATCCTTCTGCAACGTCTGGAGGAGGTCGGAGTGGGAGGCACAATTTTATGGTAGTTCTCCTCCTATCTCTCCGGTAGGTCGCAGTTGGTGTTGGTCGGGGGACAGAGGTCGACCCCTAGGCCCCTCAATTGTGGGGTGCCGCAGGGTTCGGTCCTATCCCCCCTCCTATTTAATGTCTACATGAAACGGTTGGGTGAGATCATACTATGGCACGGGATAAAGTACCATCAATACGCAGATGATATGCAATTGTATCTATCTGCCCCGTGCCAGCTCAGTGTAGCGGCGGACGTGATGTGCTGAATCCTAGATGCTGTCAGGATCTGGATGGGGGTAAACAAACTCGTGCTCAATCCCAACAAGACCGAGTGGCTGTGGATGCTGCCCCCGAAGGACAGTTCAGACAGTCCATCCTTGATCCTGGGGGGTGAAAATTTACACCCCTCAGAGAGGGGTCCTCCTGGATTCACAGCTGACACTGGAACACCACTTGTCGGCTGTGACCAGGGGGGCCTTTGCCCAGGTTTGCCTGATGCATCAATTGGGCCCTACTTGGATCGGGGTGCACTTCAAACAGTCATTCACGCCCTTGTCACCTCAAGGCTGGATTATTGCAATGCACTCTACATGGGGCTACCCCTGAAAAGCGTTCGGAGACTACAGCTAGTCCAGAATGCAGCCGCGCGAGCAATATTGGGTGTACCGAGATACACCCATATTACACCTATCCTCCGCGAGCTGCACTGGCTGCCAACTGGTCTCCGAACGCAATTCAAGGTGTTGGTCATTACCTTTAAAGCCCTACATGGCTCAGGACAAGCGTATTTGCGAGACCGCCTAGTGCCACATACCTCCCAACAGCCGATAAGATCCCACAGGGTGGGCCTCCTTAGGACACCGTCAGCCGGACAGTGTCGGCTGGCGGGGCCTCGGAGGAGAACCTTCTCTGTGGCTGCTCCAACCCTGCTCTGACCCTGTGGCTGCTACCCCCAGAGGTCCGGACCTCACCCACCCTCATGGCCTTCAGAAAAGCTGTTAAGACCTGGCTGTTCCGGCAGGCCTGGGGCTGTTCACCTTATTATGTAGGGTCCAGATGGGAGGAGGGAATGGTCACACGTGGGTTTTATCACAGCCTGATTGGTCCAAGACTGAGAGGAAATCTATAAATACCGGTGCCTGTCCATTGCTAGCCCAGATTCTCGAACATGAACGTTACAACTGAAAAACAAGAAACAACACAACAACCCCAGGAAACACCCCCCGGGCCCTCCCCTTGGCCCCAACAGACAGAACTCAGGGCGGGTTGTGACCATTCCCTCCTCCCATCAGAAAATAGACGTTCAGGTAAGACCAACGTCCATTTTCCAGAGTGGGAGGAGGGAATGGTCACACGTGGGACATACCCAAGCTAAGGTCCCAGGGAGGGAGAACAGAAACTCTAGGGCCCAAGGGGAGCCTCTGCTGCCACCCCCTGTAGTACCCTACGACCGAAAGACGCGTCCGCAGACGCAAAAGCATCCAGACGATAATGTCGGATGAACGAGGTTGGAGTGGCCCAGGTAGCCGCCCGGCAGATGTCTTCAAACGGGGCCCTCGTGGCCCACGCTGCCGAGGTCACCGCGCTCCTGGTAGAGTGCGCCGTGATGCCCGACGGAACCGGCCGCCCTGAGGCCACGTAGGCCTCTGAGATGGCCTGACGCAGCCAACGGCCGATGGTAGCCGAGGACACCCTCGAACCCAGAGCTCCAGGCAGGAAGGAGACGAACAAGGCCTCCGACTTGCGGAAATCCTTGGTCCGCCGGAGGTAGATCCGCAAGGCACGGCGGACATCCAGACGATGCCAAAGACGCTCCCTGTCAGTGGACGGACTCGGGCAGAAGTCGGGCAGGACGATCTCCTGAGCCCTGTGAAAGGGGGTATTTACTTTGGGGACGAATGCCGGGTCAAGGCGAAGGACCACTCTGTCCTGGTGAAAATGACAGAGGTCGTCCTTACAAGACAGGGCGCCCAGCTCGGATATACGCCGGGCGGAAGTGATGGCCACCAGAAAGACCACCTTCAGTGATAAGAAGCGCAAGTGCACCAAGCGGAGAGGTTCAAACGGAGCTCCCATTAAGGCCTTGAGGACAAGCGGAAGATCCCACGTGGGGAATCTATGAACGGGGGGAGGCCTGAGATTTGCCGCCCCCTTGAGGAACAGCTTGACCAGAGGAGACTGGGAAATAGAAGAAGACCCTGCCCCCCCCCCCCAAGACCGAGGACAGAGCCGCCACTTGGCGTCGCAAGGTGTTTTGCGAGAGCCTGTCCTCCAGGCCCTTCTGAAGGAAATCCAAGACGTTGGGAATGGTGGCTCTGTCGGGAGAGATGCCCTTGGGGGAGCACCAGCGGACGAACGTTGCCCAGGTGGAGTTATAAATGCGGGTCGTCGAGGGACGACGGGCCGCCTCGATGGTGCGAATGACCCCGGAAGACAGATGAGCCCCCCTTAGAAGCCGCCGTTCAAGAGCCAAATGGTCAGCTGAAGCCACTGAGGCTCTGGGTGAATCAGGGCCCCCTGCCGTAAGACCACCTCCCCTTGCGGGATCCTCCACGGGGAAGTCACCGACAGCTGAACCAGGTCCGCAAACCAGGGTCTCCTGGGCCAAAACGGGGCCACCAGAATGACCAAGGCCCTTTCCGTCACCACCTTCCTGACGGTCCCCGGGATGAGCGGAATGGGGGGAAAGGCATAGAGAAGGCCCGGGGGCCACCGGCTCCTGAGGGCATCCGTGCCCTCCGCCGAGCTGGATTGGAAACGGGAGAAGAAATGTGGGAGTTGTGTGTTCTCGGGAGACGCAAACAGGTCCACCCGGGGGGACCCGAACCGACGACAGATCTCCCGGAACAGCGACGGGTGGAGTTGCCACTCGCCGTTGTCCAGAGTTGCCCGACTGAGCCAGTCCGCCTGGACGTTGGAGAGTCCCGAGATGTGCTCCGCCACCAGAGACTGCAGGTGTTTCTCCGCCCATGACCCCAATCGCAGAGCCTCCAGCCAGAGGGCTCTCGACTGGGTCCCGCCCTGACGACTGATGTGCGCCTTGGTGGCCACATTGTCCGTCAGGAGGAGAACATGACTCCCTTCCACCGAGGAGCGAAAGTGACTCAGTGCCAGACACGCGGCCTTCAGTTCCAGCCAATTGATGTTGTGACGGAGGTCCGAGGCCGTCCATCTGCCCTGAGCCATCCGAGAGCCCACCAGGGCCCCCCACCCGAACAGACTCGCGTCCGTGGTGACGGTCACCCTGCTCGGCTCCCAGAATAAACACCCCCGCCGGATGGCCGGGGAGAGCCACCACGCCAGGGATGCACGGACTCCCGCCGAGATGCGGAGAGTCTGAAGGGAATTGCTCATTCGTCCCCTCTGATAGGGGATAAGCTCCCATTGAAGGGGCCGAAGATGGAGCCTGGCCCACGGGACAATCCCTATGCAAGAGACCATCTTGCCCAATAACTGCGACAGAGAGAGGATGGAAACGGAGCTCTTTGTGCGAATGCTCTCCGCCAGCTGACGAAGGCTTACCTGCCTCTCCTGAGACAGACGCACCTCCCCCAACTTGGAATCTATGACTGTCCCCAGATGCAGAATGCGAGTGGAAGGAGTGAGATGGCTCTTTTCGAAGTTTACCGAGAACCCCAGGGCCTGGAGGCTCCGAATGGTAAGCCGAAGATCTGAAACGGCCTGAGACAGGGAGCCCGCCTGAAGCAAGACATCGTCTAAATAACATTGGAGGCGGACCGAGACTGATCTCAGATGGGCCGCCAGAGCAGCCAGGACCTTTGTGAAGGTCCGCGGGGCCGAGGCCAGGCCGAAGGGAAGAGCCCTGTACTGGTAATGGTGGGACCCGTGGGAGAACCTCAAGAACCGGCGATGAGCGGGCAGGATGGGAATGTGAAGATAGGCCTCCGTGAGATCCACGGAGGCCAGGAAATCGCCTTTTCTGATGCCCTGAAGGATGGACTTGAGCGATGACATTTTGAAACGCCTGTAGACCAGAAACCTGTTCAGGCGCTTGAGGTCTAGAATTGCTCTCCAACCCCCCGTGCTCTTCGGGACCACGAAGAGATTTGAGTAGTGGCCCAGGCCCCGTTCCCCTGCGGGAACCGCCTCCACCGCTTGGATTTCGAGGAGGTGGGCGATCGCCTGACTCATCAGGCGGCGGCGCTCTCGACTCTGGGATGGAGGGAACGACCGAAAGAGATTTGGAGGAGTGGAGAGAAATTCTAACCTGAGCCCGTAACGAACCGTGGCTCGGACCCAGGCATCCGACGTGATGTCGTCCCACCGGTCCGCATAAAGAGCGAGGCGGCCGCCGATGGGATGACTCGGGTTCGAGTCACTTCCCCCTGCGGGACGGCCGCCTCCTCCACGAAAGGGCCGCCGAGCCTGGCCCTGGAATCGGCTCCTGTCCTGGAAGGGCTGCCCCAAGAACTGCCTGTCAGAAGAGAAAGAAGAGAAGCACTGGTTATAGCCGAAGCTAGGGGCCCTATACCGTTGCCTACGGAAAGGACGTGACTTGTTCTCGGCCTTCTTAGCTGTGGAGGGGAGGACCTTCTTTTTGTCCTTATCCTCCACTAGGATGCGAGTAAGGGCCTCCCCGAAGAGATTGGGCCCCTTGAAGGGGGCAGCCGCCAAATCCCATTTCGCTTTGTTGTCCATTTGCCAATGGCGTAACCACAGGAGCCTACGGGAGGTGACCGAGGTGGCCAGGGCGCTAGAAGCAAACTTGACCGTATCCAAGGTCGCGTCAGCTGAGAACTGACACGCTGCCAGAATCTTGACCAGATCCTGATGGATCCGGTCCTCCTGTATGGGAATGCGTTCCTGCAGCTTCTTGAGCCACATGACCGTGGCACGATTAAAGTATGAAGCTGAGGCTGCCGCCTTAATGGCCCACGCTGTGGCGTTGAAGTTCTTCCGCAAAGTAAGCTCTGCGCGCTTATCCTCCGGCTTCATCTTATCTGCCGCATCGCCCGACACCACCGGGGAGGAGGACACCAATGCGGCCACAGGGGTGTCAACCGTCGGGAGCTGAATGGCCTGAGCAAAGGTTTGCTCCACGTTATAATGCCGACGGTCGGTACTACCTGGAGAAGAGAAATTGGAAGGTTTAGCCCACTGGTCGGTCAGAACCTCAAGGAACAAGGGAGGGGCAGGGATCTCTTCCTTGTTGGTGGCCGTGGCAGAGAACATGACCATGTCGGGATCCCTTGGGGGGGGGCGCAGAGGGATCCCCAGTTCCGACCTTGGTGGTGTGTCTCGCCTTATCCAAGAGAACTTTAAACAATGCGGGCATAAATAGGACCTTGGAAGAAGGCTCCTCCGAAACAGTGGTATTCTCATCATCTGAGAATCCCATCTCCTGGGGTAACTCCCCCCCCACCCAGGAAGGAAGTCTCACTGATCATGGAAGGGGAGGAAGCCCGACACTGAGCCCTGTTCAGCCCCCCATGCCTAGAGTAAAGGGAGCCTTTGTCCCGCTGGGCAATGCCCCGAGTGATGGCTGCAGAAATAAGCCTTTTAATCCCTTCAGGGAGATTATCCAGATCCTCCACATCCCCATAAGTGGAAGCCGGGCCCTGGGGGGCCAACCTTTGGGGGGAACAGGGGCCTCTGGACGTGCCCTCCAGAGGATCATCTATGGGGGATGGAGAATGCCCCCTCCTGGAGAAGGCCCGCGACCTACCAGGGGAGCTGCCTGAAGAAGCCGGGCTAAAACCCCTAAGAGGTGACCTCTCTGAAATGGGCCTAAGAGGGGACCTGGATCTGTCCCTAGATAAAGGCTTGGAGGACTGGGCCTGCCTTTCTGCCCTGGCAAAGGTCCTTTCCAGGGCCCTATGGCGAGCTGCCTCATCCCTAGAGACAGAACTGGAGGGGCGCCTTGAAGAAAGGGATCTCTGAGGGGGAGCCCCCCTCCCCACCTCCTGATCCAAGGCCTCCTCACTCCCAGTAGGGCCTGCCCCCTGGCCCTGGGGAATCTCCACTCCCTCGTCCATGCCCCACTCACGTGCCTGACGAAAAGGAGCAGGAATCGGCCTCCAAAGTCCCACCTGAGACCAGGGCCTGAAGCCTGTGGGGAGACCTAGGCTCAAGGCCTCTCACTAGGCCGCACTAGGCCCGTCGATAAAGGCAAGGCCTCACGCACGTGGCAGCCTCCAAAATGACCGCCGGAACTCCGTGCGCGGGAGAAAAGGGCTGGAAATAATCACCAGCAGCCCAGCCAGGCTTTTACTTTAAAATTAGCAGGGAGAGTCACACGGCACACACACACGCTCTCCTCACCCCTGCTCTTTGTCCCCAGGCAACACAAACAAAGGAGCCTGCAGCGAGGCCCCCTACGGAGCAATCAGCTGTAAGGCGGGCCGCTCGCTCCTCGAGGCTCCGAAGCCACTTGTAACTTTTCTGCTGCAAAAACGGCTGCTTCTAAGCAGCTTAAAGGAGCCGCACCCCCGTACCCGGGGACAGGCGAAGGCTCCTGGCCTGCGGGGGGGGGGGGAGACTAGTGCCCCACTGGGCCCTCCCCCAGCCGCCCGAGGCAGAGATCTGTCCCTTGGGGCCACAGCAGATCAATTTAGAATTTAAAAGGATTTAAAGTGCCCAATTAGCCAAATAGGAATCAGATTGCATAGAACTCACCCAAAAGGAGAAAACAAGTAGAATCCTAACAAACTACTCTACAGAACTTGGACCAGACTGAGAGAATCTGGGCTAGCAATGGACAGGCACCGGTATTTATAGATTTCCTCTCAGTCTTGGACCAATCAGGCTGTGATAAAACCCACGTGTGACCATTCCCTCCTCCCACTCTGGAAAACGTATGCGTGTTGGGGAATTTTTAAATTTTTTATTTTTATTTATATTTTGTTTGTTTTCTTTTCTTCTGTGTAAGCTGCCCGGAGTCCTCCGGGATTGCGCGGCCTATAAATCTAATAAATTAAATTAAATTAAATTTTCTGGATCTATTTTTTTGTTCCCTTTTTGAAGATGGGAACCATATCAGCTCTTTTCCAGTCCTCTGGCAGTTCCCCGGTGCTCCAGGATCTCTGAAAGATATAGTTCAGCAGTTCTGAGATCTCGTATGCCACTTCCTTCAGAACACTGGGTGTAATCCATCCGGTCCTGGTGATTTGAACTCGTCTAGAGTAGAAAAGTGCTCACTTACCATTTTCTTCCCTATTTCAACTTGTGTTCCTAATCTGATTTTTGTGGTGCTGTTTTTGATAGGTTGGACGGTTTTATCCCTTTGTGTAAAGACAGATGCAAAAAATGAATTAAATAGTTCTGCTTTCCCCCTGTTTCTTGCCACTTTCTCCTAGCAATGGACCAATTGTTTCCTTAACTTTTTTCTTGTTTTTAACATGTTGGAAGAAGCTTTTTTTTGTTATTTTTTACTTTTGTGGCAAGCCTTTCTTCATTGTGAGCCTTAGCTTTCCTCACTTCATCTTTACAGGCTCGGGCTATTTGCTGATATTCTGCCTTAGTTATGTCCCCCTCTTTCCACTTTTTATACTTATATTTTTTGTCTTTCAATTTGTCAGAGAGTTCTTTATGCAGCCATGCTGGTTTCTTTTAGGAGCTGTTATTTTTCTTCTTCACTGGTATTGTGCTAGACTGGGCTTTTATAATCTCACTTTTCAAAATTTCCCAAGCTTCTTGAGTTGTTTTCCCCTTGAGGATTCTCATACATGGAATTCTTCCCAAGATCTCTTTAAGTTTATTGAAATTAGCTCTCTTAAAGTCCAAGACTCTAGTTTGACTTTGTTCTAGTACTTATGTTTGTATGATGTTGAATTCCAATATTGCATGGTCACTTGCCCCCAGGGTTCCTGTGGCTTCAACACCTTCTATCATTTCTTCTCTGTTAGTGAGAATTAAGTCCAGTATGGCCGATCCCCTTGTTCCCTTCTCTACTTTTTGGGAAACAAAGTTGTCTGCTAGGTTTGTTAGGAACCTGTTGGATCTTCCACTTGGTGCAGAGTTTGTTTCCCAGTTGATGTCAGGGTAGTTAAAATCCCCTATTACTATTGTGGTGTGCTTCCTACATACCTTAGTTAGCTGATTAGGAAATAGTTCATCTACTTCCTCTGCTTGGTTGGGTGGCCTGTAGTATAGACCTATGGTAATGTCACACACCCCCCCCTTCTTTAATATTGACCCAAATGCATTCAAGAAAGTTTTCATCATTGTTGTGCTCTATTTCTGTAGAGATGTAGTTATTTCTATTTATATACGTGGAAAATTCAATATGGGCAAATGAAAAGCTCTATCATTTCTCACAATGGAAGAATAGATGGAAAAAACAGTGGACTTAGTAGAGATGGCAAAACCAACTATAGTAAACCAAGATAACAATTTCATTTCCATGTCAAATTTGCTTCTGGATTTTATGCTCCATATAGAAGGGGGGGGGGCTTTGATTTTACATTTTGAGGACTAGATTGATTTTGTAACTATAGAAAATAGCCTTTAGTTATTTGAAATGCAAAGCAAAAGTTGGCATTATAATTGCATTCAGTATTTTATTGTACTGAAAGGATCCAGAAGTCACTACTTTTTTCTTTTCCATTTCTTTTTATCCAACATCCTCTTTCACACTTTTTCTGATTTTATTTTCATTTGTATTTTATATTGTAATACCATATAGTCTGATAAAATTAATAAAAGACACGTGATTGTGTTGAAGTCAGACTAAGACATCGACCATGTGCAAAAATATAAAAGTCAAGGTTAACTATCCTTAGGAGAGAATAACTGTATGGAATAGCTGCAGGGATTATTCATATTATACTTATATACAAATAACTAATACAATCAGTTAGGTATGCCTTTCCTATCTCATTTATCAATGTGTGAACGTAATTTAGATTACAGATATAGATTAAATAAAGATGATGGAGACAGAGATAAAGAGAGATATATTGTAGATAGATAGATAAGTAGGTAGGCAAGCAGAATTATGCAAAATGTTTCCTTCTGAAGGAAAAATATAAAACAACTGATTTAAAAACAGAAAGAACAGACAAAAACAATTTTGAATAAACAGCATAAAATGTAAATAACAGCATTAATTCTGGAAAAATACAATTTCACATAGAAAAAATACCTACTTATTCAATAGATACTGTATTTTCTGGAATCTCCACTAAAAATAGCAAAATATTTTAATGTATACAGAAATAGCTCACTACTCTGCATTTTTTCAAGAAACCTAAACAAAAAAAAAGGAAATAAGAAAAATCCATGCTGTTAATACCTACAGTATATTGCCATATTATTATTCGTAGATCATAAATGACACGTTACTATATTTAAAAAGAGGAAATGTTCCTCAACTAAATGGTGGCACTTATTGTACTGAGATATTTTTCAGAGTAAATGTAACATATAGGTATTATTACTAGCTTATTATTGTTATTAGCATCCTGATTATTTTCTATCAAATGTCAATAAGAACATAAAAATAGAACTTACTGATTGTTACTTTATCCTTATCTCCCAGCATGATATTGTTTGGCGTGAGGTCTCTATGGACAATCCTCTTCTCTTTGTGCAAATACCGAAGAGCTAAACATAGCTTTATAATAATAATAATAAAAAACTTAATACAATAGAAAGAGAGAAACACCAGCACTAATTAAACAATTTATTATTATGGAAATAAAGTTCTGAAGCATAACCATCTGAAAGGGTAATTTGTGAGTGTCCTATAATAAACAAAATAATACCACAGTTCATTAGAAGATCAAAGTGTACTACTCCCATTTTTTGCTTTGCGGAGTGGGGTGACAGCACAGTATCCAGAGCAGCTGCAGAGGATGAAACTTTCCTCTGTAGTGGAGTATCCCAAAGCTCTATTTTAGGCCCAGTAATCTTCAACATCTTCATCAATTATTTGGACAAGGAGACAAAATGATAGATCCATTTGATAAACGTCAATATATTATCTACTATATGATCCCTACAGATGGAAAACCATGTTAGGTTATGGTATATAAAAAATAGGAGTAAGGCAGTACCTTTTCCAACTAACAAAAAAGTTTAGATCTTTTAAAAATATGTTAGTCGGAAAAAGTGCTGCCAGATTATTTTTTTGCCCTCTTACATAATCTTACATATTTTATGTTATATGTTATGGATATATCACAAATATGGAAGGCCTGTAATACAACCATAGTTAGCCTTTTCATAAACTCACTGGGAACAGACATTGCTGGAATGTGTGTACTACTGATAAGGAAAGATTCTGAGTATGTGTATGAATGATTTATTGTTAGTGATACCAGGTAGAGCATTAGTGGGTGTACGGAATGTAGTGAAGTCTTGGAACAAACAGTAAGGATGTAAAGTTCCTGACGGGGCAAGATGTACCATACACATGGATTTTGAGTAAACAAGTTGGGTATAAAGAGAAAATTGGAATGAACCCAGACTCTGAAGTTCGAGACGACTCTGGTTGGAGCATGGGATGCCCTGAGTCTGCTTCCCAGCCCACTCAAATACAGCCTGATCACCTGTGTTGAGAATATATGTGAATATTGTGTGAATGAGTAGCCTAGTTGGGCAGCAATACTTACAGAACCTGAGTAGCCTTGTTGGGCACAGTAACCTGACTAGCCTTGTTGGGCATAACTTGTAATAGTAAGATAGCTTTGAAATTAGACAAGTATATGTACATATATAAAGGAATTAATTAAACTTAATTGCATGCTTGCCTTGCCTTTTGTCCAAATAACACAAGAATAAAAGGACTATTGGAAAACTTTCCTTTGAGTAACTTGAAAATAATTTTATGACGCTAACATGGTTTTCAAACTTTTCAGACTCCTGATTAATTGCATGACCAGAAAACATGTAGGGGAAAGCAATGAAGGCAACTTCAGGTTCTTACTTGAATGAATATATTCCATATTCTCTCTTCTGTAAATTGCTGTTGTTTTTCCTTCAAAGAATGAAAATGTTCTCCAAGGGGTGCTCCTTCTATGAGCTCCATGACTATATACAATCTATCATCTATTCATGATGAAATAAATAGTAACAATAATAATTTATTTCTGTAGACAATAGTTATGCATATCCTTTATGATGTTCGTTGGAACAGATTCATAGAGGTAAACAAAAAAAAATTCTCTTCAACTTGGTTTATAGTTGAAAATACACAATTTTCAGCAACAGGTCTGTAGAGATTCTCAGTCATCCAGGTCATGGTTGTCCCAAAGATGCTTTTTCAGGAGACAACTCAACTTTGTTGTTTTTTCTTTGAAGACAAAAACAAGAAAGTCCAGTTGCTTCCTGAAAAAACTCCTTTGGGATAACCATGACCTGGATGACTGAGAATATCTGTAGACTTTTAGCTATGCAATTTGTGATGAACACCCTTCGAATGGTATGGCATTTCCAGAAAAACTGCAGACTACAGGAACAGTTAGCACTACTCAGGTGATCCTGAGGACACAGGTAAACCTCCACGTGCTTTAACAACTCTCAAAAATGATGCAAATGACCAGCTGTCTGCAGGGAATATAAATCTCTCCTTTCTCCACCATCCAGTCAGATCTGAATAAGTTTCTTGGATGAGAAACAAAACATCTTCAAAGAAAAATATAAGAAAGTCTCCTGAAAAAGCACCTTTGCGAATTTTCAGCAACATCTCCAAAACTCATTATAACCATCAAGGAAAAAATAGAGAATCATACTTCTACTCACATATAATCACTGCCCACTCACTATGTTCTTGAAACATCCAACTTGACATGACTATAATTGAGCCCAAAATTTCCACTGCTAAACAAGGCAGTTAAATGAGTTGTGCCCTATTTTACAACCTTTCTTGCCATGGGTATTAAGAGAATCACTACAGTTGTTAAGTGAATCATGCAATTGTTAAGCAAATCTGGCTTCTTCTATTGACTTGGCTTGTCATAATAAAAGTTGCAAATAATCCAAGGAGCATGGCTGCTGGAACTATCAGTATGTATAGGGATGCTGCGATGGTCCTAAGTGTGAGAACTGATCATGAGTCACTTTTTTCAGTGCTGTTATAACTTTGAAAAGTCATTTAACAAATGGTTATTAGTCAAGGACTATATATATTGCCCCATACATTCACCTCAGCTCTTCAAAAGGCAAAGTCTACTCACAGATACTCCGATATCTAAAAACCTCAGCTCTCGAAAAAGCAAAGTCTTTTTAAAGCTAACATAATGCTATTTGTTCAAACTTCTAATTTCTGCTTCCAATACATTCCCTTTCTTCCCTTGTCTTTTAACTAACAATTTAATACTTTTCAAAAAACATAAAATAATCTTCTTGAAGATGTCAAAAGTAAACATTTCTGATATAGTCCTTACTTCACTTTAAAAAAATAATAATATATGAAAGTAATACATTGTGGATTGTCACTTTGTAGACTTATACTTACTTTCTAAAAAGGTTCTGTGGTATCGTACAACATTGGGATGATAAAGCTAAAATAAAAATGTACAAATGTTAGATTAGATGTGGGCAGTCTGTGATATACTGGATATGAGTCAGTACTCCAATATTCTTTTCTTTTTTTCAAAAAATAAGAGGCTGAAAGGAAGCACAAAGTACCTTCATGCCTACCTTTAATCTGTTTATCAATTCTACCATTGAAATTTTGTGGCAAATTGGTACGATTTCAGTCTGAATGGCTTGGAAGTAAGAGACTTTTAGTAAGTGAAACACACCCATTGCTACCCTCTACCCTTCTTCCTCCAAGATAAAATGGACCCTACTCATTCTAGAAGCAGTACAACATTAACGGTGATATTCCTCTGAATGGGAATTATGGCAAGTTAGATTTTGAATATTAGAATGTCTTTTGACATTTGGGTAGCATTAATGCTTATTTGAAGGGACTGCACTAGCAACAGATAAAAGAATACCATCAATATTACAATATCTCTATTATGCTTTTAGAGCTTATTGCTAATTTCTTTTTTTTTCTTGATTAGTCTTCAACTGCAAATGTATGAATGATCATACAGCTCAATCAAGGCTTGCAACAAGTTAGGAAGGAACGTGCACTATAGCAGTTTCCTAGTCGCCTACAAACTTACTAGGGATGAATAGGTACAAGTAGCAGGCAATGAAAAACCTAAGCAGGAGAATAAAAGTAGGTAGCCAACACATACTCAGGGTAGCATAGTAATTAAAATAACTTCACTTTAACTGGCATCTAAACTGTAATTGAAAGACTTCCCCCAATAATTTCTCTGAAACTTATTTTTGTTTAGTCTTACCTGTTCTTTAATTATGGTTAATTCAGAGACAATGTTCTTTACACTGCTCTCTCGATCTTTTTTATCTTTTCCAAATGCTGGATTATGTAAATTAATCTCTTTCATTGCTAGAAAGTTTTGGCCACTATGTTTTCTAACCTACAGCAAGAAGAAAAAATGATATGAACAGATAGTATACGATAGAAATTACAATGTAGTTTCCAATTTCCCATTTTGCAATGAGAATATTTTTGGAAGATATATAAGTATTTCAATGTCCTAACAGATTTGAGTAGAAAGTCAGAATCTCTGGAAACTGGGCAGGTCACATTGTGAGCATTACTAATTATTATTTATATAGCTAAGTAAAAATTATTTAAAATACTTGAGATATATTATCTTAGAAATGTTTACATTAATAAAATAGCATTTGCTACAAATCTGAAGATATAGGCGAGTACTCAAAATGTTAAAAACTTTTAATGTTAATGGAGTCCAAGCCTGAAAGATTTTGTTTCAATGAATTTACTGGAAATGTTCTATTTACAAATAATGCTAAGTCAAATCAACATATTGGTTTCCTTTGCCAATAAAAATAAATAACATATATCTGCAATCAAGTGTGAGGAGCAGTATGAAAAGCAATATTCAAAACAAATCAAAGGCGCTTTTACCTTATAAACGCTTCCAAATGCTCCACTGCCAAGATGATCCAAAACTGCGTAATTGCCTATGTATTTCATTGGTGCTTTATTCTGATTTATAGTTTCAATATTTTCAGAGATTTGCTTAACTTCCTCTTCCTGGTTACAAAAGTTACTTTATTGATGTAATTTTAGACAATTATAATTTATAAAAGTCCTACTTTTCCCTTAAAAACCACTTTCACCCATTTTTTTTTAATCTCAATCAAGAACACTTCTTTGACTATTCCATTCTTAAAAGAAATTCATGTAGCTAGAGCACATGAAAAGAAGTATGGTGTCTTAAGATTGCCACAAAACATACTGCAAAGCATTATACAGCTATCACTTGTACAAAAGCAGTTTTCAAAGTTCTGTTTCAAAAACTTTGCAATATTTTATTCAAAGATGACATTTAAAAACCAGAGTAAGCTGAAACATTTTGGCAAGGACTGAGTTCATTTGAATAAAGAAAAATATATACTACCCACCAGTAGCGCATTTAATTTCAATACTAGCTCTTCATAGGCACTGATCTCACGAATATAATGCCCAACATCTATGAAGCTTTCAAACAAGTCTGTAGGAAAGAGCCTACAAAAATATAAATGTAAATACTTATGGAATACTGAATCAGCTTTATACCCACTTTCATTTCTCACATTTTAAAAATTAATTTCTTTTAGAATTTGTTTCTGACAAATGTACTAAGGACAAAATAGTTCTACCTTTACGCATGTGAGTAACACATCAGAACTTTCTTGCTAAAGGAAAGGTGATTCAATCCCTTTCCTTCAGAAAATTCCATATTTATTGGAAAAAAAGATTTTTATTAATTTAAGATAAATCTGCCCCTTGGAAACAAACAAAAGGGAGAATTAAAATTAGAAAATCATTATAATGCCCAGCTTCCTCATCTTGTCAATCTAGGTTACTAACACCATTTATTTGTTTGTTTGTTTGTTCAACATGAACAAGATAACAGGCATAAACATGGGCATGAACACAGGAAATGGATACGAATAAATGCGGACAATAGGATAGGGATGGTAGGCACACTGGTGCACTTATGCATATCCCCTTACAAACCTCTTAGGAAAAGGGCAAGGTCCACGCTAGGGAGTTTAAGGTTAAAGTTATGGGGGTTTGAAGATGTAACAACAGAGTTGGGTACTGCATTCCAGGCATTGACTACTCTGTTGCTGAAGTCATATTTTCTGCAATTGAGTTTGACACAATGCAGGAAAACCTGCCAGCCTACCAAAATGTTTAGTGTGTGTGTGTGTGTGTGTGTGTGTGTGTGTGTAGAGATAGAAAAATAGCAAACTTAAAAATGAGGACAAAAAAAAGAGTGCAGTATAATCTGAATTACTATTGATTAAAATTACCAGTAAAATAAGTCCCCTTTTTGTAAAATTAATTTATCTGCAACTGCATATATACTTTATGATTTTTTCTGAAATTACATATACATGGCTGTCAAAAAATGTCAGTTGGTCTTACCTGAACTGCATGTTTCGAAGAAGGCGTGGGAGGAGTCATACGTGGGTATTATCACAGCCCTTTTGCCCTGGAGACTGAGGTAAATCTTGAGGCCACACCTCCGTGCCTCCCTCTGACCTCCCAGATTAACTGATTGTTGGTAGCAGAGCACCTGGAAGGAAGTGACAGAGACAGCACATGCACACATCCTTCCTACCTGGCCCTGACTGACCACTGAACAACTCAGGCCCCTTCGAAACATGCAGTTCAGGTAAGACCAACTGACAGTTTCCGAAGTGAGGCGTGACAGGAGTCGTACATGGGACATACCAAAGCTAGGGTCCCTGTGAGGGATCATTGGGCCTGAGCCTCTCGAGTGTCTAGAACTCCCTGAAGAACCCTCCTCTCAAAAGCCGCCTCCGCGAAGGCGTAAGCATCTAAATGGTAATGCCTGATGAAAGGCAAGGGAGAGGACCAGGCGGCAGCCCTGCAAATTTCCTCTATGGGAGCCTGGGTGGCCCAGGCCGCCGAAGTGGCCGCACTTCTGGTGGAGTGCACTGTGATGCCCTCTGGGATCTGGAGTCCCCGTGCCTCGTAGGCCTTTGAGATGGCCGCTCTGATCCACCTGCTGATGGTGGCCGGGGAAACCTTGGCTCCCCAGGTAGATGTCTGAAAGGACACGAAGAGGGCCTTTGAACGCCTAAAGAGCGCTGTGCGCTTCAGATAGATGCGCAAGGCTCTTCTGACATCCAACCTGTGATATGATCTTTTCCTATCCCTGGAAGGCTGCGGACAGAAGTCTGGCAGAACTATCTCTAAAGCCCTGTGAAAGGGAGAATTGACCTTGGGCATGAACGCGCGGTCCAGTCTGAGGATGATTTGGTTCTCCAGAAAGGTGCAGAGATCCGTTCTAGTGGAAAGAGCGTTGAGCTCAGATACTCTCCTGACTGAGATGATGGCAACCAGGAAGATGACTTTAAGGGTCAAGAATTGTAGAGAAACCTCCCTCAAGGGTTCGAATGGTGCTTCCGTCAATGCTTGGAGGACCGTGGGTAGGTCCCAGGTAGGGAAACGATGGACCACTGGGGGTTTCAGATTTGCCGCTCCCTTAAGGAAGCGCCTTAGGACCGGATGTTGAGACAAAGGCGGACCATCCACACACACCCCAGGACCATGGATAGGGCAGAGACTTGTCTCCTAAGGGTACTGGGGGCCAGACCTTTCTCCAGACCTTCCTATAGGAAGTCCAGAATCTGGGGTACAGACGCCGAAGCTGGGACGATGTCCCTTGCTTGACGCCAGTCTGCGAAAGCAACCCAGGAGGTGTTGTAGATGCGAGTGGTGGACTGCCTCCTGGATGCCTCGATGGTCTTAATGACCTTCGCAGAAAATTGTGCCCCTCTCAGTTGTTCCTGCTCAATCACCAGGCGGTCAGATGGAGCTACTCCGGATCCGGATGCTCCAGAGACCCCTGATGCATGGACACCTCCCCCGGGGGAATCCTCCAGTGAGGACCTGAGGACAGCTCCACCAGGTCTGCTAGCAAGGGGCGGCGGGGCCAGAAAGGAGCCACTAGAATCATCTGCTCCCTCTGACACTAACTTCCTCAGAACCCCGGGGATGAGGGGAAGAGGAGGAAAAGCGTTGAGAAGACCTAGTGGCCAACTGCAGCGAAGGGCGTCCGTGTCCATGGCTCCCCTGGATGGGAACCTCGATACAAATCTCAGCAGCTGGGCATTTGCTGGGGTTGCGAAGAGATCCACCGTCGAGTGCCCGAACCTCTCGCAGATCTGCAGGAAGATGATGGGATGGAGCTGCCACTCTCCATTGTCGACCGTCTCCCTGCTGAGCCAATCCGCTTGCTGGTTCTCTGTCCCGGACATGTGCTCCGCTCTGATGGACTGGAGATGCCTCTCTGCCCAGTTCCCCAACCGGAGATGTCGCTGGTTCCCTGAAGAGGTCAGCCACCAACAGAGCGAGAGCAGCACCTGGGGTGACACTTGAACTTTGAAACTGGCGTCGCTCGTCCCGGCTCTCTGGTATGGAAGCAGGAACCACTGAAGCTCCCTGGCACGTAGGCGAGCCCAAGGCACGATCCCTATACAAGAAATGAATTTCCCAAGAAGCCTGGAAAGAAGAACTACAGGAACAGAGCGTAATTTGCGTATCTCCTGAGCCAGTTGTACAATGCTGTCCCTTCGATCCTGGGAAAGGAAAAACTTTCTGGACACCGAATCTATAATGGACCCTAGGTGTTGGAGATGGGTCCAGGTGGCGCTTCTCTAGGTTGATAGAGAACCCCAGGGAACTGAGGGTGTCAATGATGAGCCCCAGGTCCTGCCTGGCAGTGTCTGGGGACCTGGCTAGGACGAGGATGTCATCCAGGTAGCAAAAAAGCCGAACTGGGAAGGAACGCAGGTGACCCGCGGCCACGGTCAGCACCTTGGTAAAGGTCCTGGGGACTGAAGCCAGCCCAAAGGGGAGGGCCCTATATTGAAAATGACTGCCCTCATGGGAAAATCTAAGGAACGTACGATGTTTCAGGGCAATTCTAATATGAAGGTAGACCTCCGTGAGATCGATAGAGGCCAAGAAGTCGCCCTGACGGATGCCTTCTAAGATGGACTTCAGTAAGGCCATCTTGAACCTATGGTAGACCACCCTGGAATTGAGCAGCTTAAGATCCAGGATGGCTCTCCACTCCCCTGAACTCTTGGGGACCAGAAACAGGTTCGAATAGAATCCAGAACCCCTCTCCCCCTATGGGACCCTCTCTATGGCCTTGATATCTAACAGATGTTTGATGGCCTTAGCCTTAAGGGCCCATTTGGCCGGATCTGCAGAGGAGGCGAAGGTACGGAACCTATTTGGGGGATGCGAGCAGAACTCCAGCTGTAACCCAAGCTTAACAGTCTGGAGGACCCACTCGTCCGAAGTGACGCACTCCCAGGCATCCGCAAAAAGGGAGAAGCGACCGCCGATGGGGTGATCTGCAAATGGATCACTTGAATCTGCAGAATGGATGACC
This sequence comes from Thamnophis elegans, assembly GCF_009769535.1. NCBI lineage: Eukaryota > Metazoa > Chordata > Lepidosauria > Squamata > Natricidae > Thamnophis > Thamnophis elegans. The sequence continues at coordinate 49,308,733 of NC_045558.1, forward strand.
GCCCCTTCCTCGAAAGGGCCGCTTGCTCTGTTGCTGGACCCTGAATCTGTCTCTAGGAAACTATCTATCCCCTTGTCTATGAAACCTGGAGATTTGGTACCTCTGATTCTGGACGTCCGATTCAGGTGGGTGGTAAGATGTTCTCCTGGGGTAAGGTGCATTTCAGTGATCTGACCATCTGGTGGTAGCCGGGTAGACCTTGCACTTATTTTTGTCCTCCACCAGGATAGGATCCAGCGAGGCACCGAAAAGCTTGTCCCCGGCGTAGTCCGCTCCTGCCAGGTGCCACTTGGCTCAGGACTCCGCCTGTCAGTGGCACAACCACAGCAGACGCCTGGAAGCTACAAAGGATGACAAGGCTCGAGAAGCACACTTAACTGCATCCAGGGTGGCGTCTGCTGAGAACTGCATGGCTGCCAGCACCTTAGAGATGTCCTGTAGCAGTCGTACCTCTGTGGCCGGGGTCCTGTCTTTCAGCTGTTCCAGCCACAGCACCGTTGACCTATTGAAAAAGGATGCAGAAGCGGCTGCCCTAATGGCCCAGGTTATTGCTTGGAATGACTTACGTAAGATGATTTCTGCCGTCTTGTCTTCTGCCTTAAGGCAGTTGGCGATGTCTCCAGTCACCACGGCTGAAGCTGAAGCAAGGGTGGCGACCGGGTTGTCCACCTCGGGGACCTGAAGAGCTTGGGCAAAGGTAGAATTGAGATTATAAAACCTCCGCTCATTGCCCCTCAGGTTGGGAAAGGATCCTGGCTTAACCCACTGGGATTTAAGCACTTCCAGGAACATCTCTGGAGTGGGGATTTCCTCCTTCTTCACCGGTGGTCTATGGAAGGGTCCCTTCTTGTTACCCCCACTAGTGCCTGGCGTGGCAGTCACAGAACTGGGATCTGGGGGTGTATCCAGGTCAGCTGTGGCCCTGGCCTTACGAAGTAAGGAGCTGAACAAGGAGAGGGGAAATAGGCCAGTGATGCTGGGGGCCTCAGAAACTTGAGCATCTTCATCTTCAGAGAACCCCACCTCCTTTATTTCCCCTTCCTTTAAGCCCGAAGCTTCACTGGCAGGGGAGAGAGACAGAGACCTGGGCTCTCTGGGGGCAGGGGCCCTGGAGTGAACATGGTGACTCCTGGACTGGTCCCAGGATTATCTATGTCTAGAGCCCTGGGATTGAGGTTTCATCCCAGAAGCAATTCCCTGGGCTATGACCCTGGCTAAGACCTCCTGGAAGCTATCAGGCAGTCCTGGGAGGAAAGGTTGCAGAGGGTTGCAAGAATTCCCTTGGCTCTGGGGATTGCGGTGCCAGCCTGTGTCTTGCAGGGCTGGGAGCCCTATGCCCAAAGGGATCACCCCTAGCCTCCGATGATGGGCAGGCAAAAAGGGGGGGGGGGGCGATAGAGAAACTGCATACTCTGCCTGAGCTCTCTGCAGAGCCAGGGGGTGCCACCTGGGCTTCCACCAGTGCAGGGAGCCTGCGGGGGGAGCGTGATCTAGAAAGCGATGGGCTAATGGTGGCTCTAAACCTCCTAGCTGAAGCCCTGGTCACTCGACCCCCTTTAGAGGGGATCTCCTTCCTAAGGGCCCGGGGGGTGCTTCTCTTGGCAGGGGACCTCCCTCTGGTGACCGGGGGAGCCTCCTTAGAGGTCCCCTCGCCCGGGTCTGAGTCCCCTGGGAATCTAGACCCAGCACCCCTGCTCCTTGCCACCTCCGCCATGTTACTCACAATACCGATGCTTGCCCCTCCTCACTCTTCTGCCTGCTCGATTCACTGTGCGCAATGCTCTCCAAGCTCCGCGCTCCTTCTGCTGTCGATCCACGGCCTGAATGCCGGCAAGCACTGAGTCTATGCCTCCCCCCAGATTGTCGGCGGAGATAGGCCGCTTTTCAAGCCTCTTCTGGCTTTGTCAGTTGTATTTTGAGCGCTCTCGGCGACCGTAGGAGGTAAGCTGGCCATGCGCTCACTCACGTGCTCCAAGATGGCAGAAATGAAGATGGCGGTCACCGCTCTGCAGTCCGAGCTCCTCCGAGGCTTGTGGACACTGGTCGACGATCCTGCTGGAATCTTTAATCCACGAGGCTGCGAAGTTGATCCTTCAGCTGTTCCGGTAAGCCGTGCAGTTGAGCGGCTGCTGCCCCTCTTACGCGGCTGCCTGGCCGCCTGGGGCACATGCTAGCAAGCGGTGAGGCTTAAATGCTAGCAGCGTGGAGCACAAACGAGGAGGGAAGCAGCAATCCAAAGGGAAACTCTTTAGGTAAACGGCTAGAAAAAAATTCCTGTATAAAAAAATCCTTAGTCTTCTAAGTGTGGGAGAGTCAGTAAAAACACTCCTTCTGGGCTGGAGACTGAGGTTAATCTGGGAGGTCAGAGGGAGGAACGGAGGTGTAGCATCAAGATTTACCTCAGTCTCCAGGGCAAAAGTGCTGTGGTAATACCCACGTATGACTCCTCCCACGCCTCACTTCAGAAACAGTGGGGAATTATGGGATACTGTATGTGATAGAAGATATGAACTGCATTTTGAAAGAGTAGAAGAAAACCTGATGGAGGCAAAAGCAAGGAAGCAGACAGCGCAAAAGGAAGGAAACACAGCAATGATTTTGCTGAACTCAACAAAATCAATTTTATCCATTCATATTTTATAGTAGATCTCATCAAATGTAATAACTTTTACTCTCGTGTAAGTCCTGTTTAATCCTTAAGAAATTCTGCAGTAGATTTGTTCTATCCAAAATAAAGCAAGATTAAAGTATGTTAGCTCGATTCCTTCACTTGATCCCTCCATATGTTTAAGCTGGGAAATTTCCTATGATATTGGATAAGGAAAAAAAGTTGCCACTATCTCTTCTTTGAGATCTCTTTTAAAAAATTGTTCTGTATGTTTCACATTTATTCCCTAAAAGGTTTTTGGTGAGTCTGAAATAAATTGTTCAGGGCAACAATAACTAAGCAGTAAAAATGTGGATAACAGCAAAAAGATACATAAAACTAAACCTCTGCTGCCATCTAGCAGTTGTTCAGATGCTTGCATCCCAGAATGAATATCTAATGAAATTAAAAACAAATGGACATAAAATATTTGAAAACTACCAGCCTATGTATAGCCCTGATCTTGTGAAGAAAGTCTATCATGCATCCACATTACAAGTAAAATAAATATAGTTTTGGATTATTAGTGTTTCCTAAAGCCATATTATGGAGCACAGATTTCTTTTTCTGAATTAAGATTGGAGAAACATTTCAAATGCATATACTTACTGTTTTTGAACAATTCCCACAAAAACAGTGTAAGCACAGTCATTTGTTGTGACATGTCATCCCCAGTCAATAACAGTATAATCACAGATATGTAGTTTGATCAGGAATAGTTCAGAAATTACATCTGGCCCACTTATTATAGCACAGAGATGTCATGGAGTTCCAGTGCCTTCAAAAGTATTCTGTTATTAAAATGTGAATATATTGCGCAATTTTATTCCCTTTATAGACTATAAAGACTTTGGGAACATGTTTTTTATTGGAAATCAGTGTTTTAAGCAAAGTTTGACAGGTAAAGTTTGACATGCACACATTCCCACATACAATAAATGTAAGGCATAGTACCTTATATACACACATTTATTCAAAGGAAAATAATCTGGGAATATAGCTTGTCTTCAGCATACCTTTTAAAAAGATGTCGATTCCTTTCCATACTGAAAAGAAATCTCAGAGCTCTGAATGCATAACACTAGAATGAGAAAAATGTATCGAAATTGAAAGCCACATTTGATTTCTCTTGTCTAAAGATTCAATGCCAGTAACAAGCTAAAAGCCTGAGCAATGTTTACATTAATAGAATAAAACATTGTAATACTAAAAGAATATCAGTTTTAGTATTTAGTAGTTCGGAATGGTTTATGAAACTATTAGCAATTTGTTGGCTTTTCTGTCTTATATATTCTTATTAACTTTAAATTAATTACATTAAATTTATCAAACTGCCTTAGAAGCATAGGGAGAGAGGGAGGGAAGGAAGGAGGCAATAAAGGCAATTAAAATCATAATAAACCATATTATTTGTGTTTCAAAACTGTAACTATTTGCAATGAAAATTCATAAATAAAAAGGATTACCTGTAATAAATTAGCCTTTGCTATATTCCTTTGCTTATTAGGTAAAAGCAGCTTTGCTATTGTATATATCCCATTTTCCTAAAAAGTATATATGGAGGAATAATATTTCAGAGAACAATCAAACATTTAGTAATAAAGAAGAATTCTTAATAATCTGTCAGATTCACAAGAGGAATTTATTGTCTATTGCAAAATTATCAGCAAAGACAGATACTTTTCATTTTGCAGCATGACCTGCAAGTTAAACAGGCTTTAGCTGACCCACTTACTCTTTAAAATATATTCTTGTTCTCTATATCAGTGGTCCCCAACCTTTTTATCGCCGCGGACCAGTCAGCCTTTGATAATTTTACCGTGGCCCGCTGAGCGCGCGCAGGGGGGGGGCATTGTTCGCGACGACACATTGATTGTTTATATATCAGATTGTTTTGATTAAACAACTTTTATTTTATTGTATTTAAACATGCCTTACAAAATAAAATACAAGAGCGCGGAGCGCGCGAATGCCGTGGAGAGAGAGAAAATAAATATATATATAAATATATAACTGTTTGGGAGTAAAAGCGGGGGGGGCGCACCCGGCCGGGGGGGGAGGGGGAGGAGGAGGAAGGAGGGTGGGAAGGAAGCTGGCAAGCGAAGAACAGAAAGTAATTAGCAAGGATTAAAACGACCTGCCGGAAAAAGGAGAGGGGAAAAAAAAAAACACCAGATCTGACGGCTAGTGTAGCCTCCACCGGAGGGGCTGCAGAAACACACACCGCCAGTCCTGTCCTTCCTTTCCAACCAGTCTCTCTCCGCGCGCGCATACACACACACACCACACAAACACACACCCGCCGGCAGATATGCACGCACACACACTTTTTTTTTTTTGCAATTGGCAGAACTACGGTTTTCTTTCTTTTAAAAAAAAATAATTAAATGGAGGTGGGGGGTGTGTGGAGAGAAAGGGAGAGAAGCGGACACATAAAACCGAGCCGCACTCGCGAACCACAGCATGCATCTGGGTGACAAAATTGCAGGGAGAAAGCAGGAAAAGCCGAGGAGAGAGCAAAAAAAGAAAAGAGCCAGACCAAGCGCGGCAGGGCGGGTAGGAAGGCGATGATGATTGGGGGAGGTTTGAAAAAGCAGATCCAAGCGCAAAAGTTACTGAGTCATTTCAGCGGCGGCCGGAACAGTTTTCTTGACTCCCTCCCTCTCTCTCTCCTCTCTCACTCTCTCACTCTCTCTTTCCCTGGCGATGGATCGGTGCGGGAGGGGGGAGAGAGAAGGGAGGAGACGGCGAGGGAGGGAGGGAGGGAGAGAGAGCCGAGGGTGGGACCAAAGGGGGGGGAGAGAAATGCATTTAAGAGGAGCGGATTTAAAAGAGCGATCATGGCCCCCGCCGCTGCGCGGCCCGGTGCCAGGTACTCCACGGCCCGGCACCGGTCCGCGGACCGGGGGTTGGGGACCACTGCTCTATATAACAGTTAGCCATGAGGCAGCCATGCTCAGGCAGATATCAAGAGCATGCCTTCAGTAATTCAAATTACACACAGTACTTAATTATAAAATGATAAAGTGGTAAATATAGGCCCTCCAGTCCTTACATGAGTGGACAGCAGCATATTTTTAACCAATACTATTTCTATTCCAAGAAACATGCATTGTATAAATATAAACAAAAAGTTTAATCTCAAAAAGTATTTAAAGACTTCTCACCTGTACTACTTGATGGGCATTGGTGTCATTAAGGACCAATTCAGTAATTGCAGCACAACAGGCTAAAATAAATCACCAAAAATTATACTGCTCCTATATATTAAGGTATTTGTCAATTATGTTTTTTGAGTTTTAAAATAACATTTTAAATTAATACATTAATCCGTTCACATTTAACACTTTATGTAATCTGGAGAAACTACAGATTGAGGAAAAGAAAATGTCTGTGGACTTTCAGTTGTACTTCTGGCCTCCTCGAAAGCCTGATCTGCAAGTTCTGCAGTCAACTTCGACCTCTTCCTGTTGGGGAGCCCCACTAAAGGGGCGATGAAGTAAAATGGGACCATCTGGCAGGTCGAGGAGAGAAGCATCACTCCTCCCTGACTGGGAAATTATCCCCCTCATCTGACGGCAAGGAGCAGCAGCAGCCAAAATGGCTGCCATTAAGCCAGCCTGAATACCCAGGACTGTGCTGGAGAGGAAAAAATGAATGGAGTGTGAGCTGAGTGAGAAAATACTTTTTATTAGAAGTTGACCCCAAAAATCCAAGGGGAAAGCATCTTTAAAACTATTTGTTGAAGTTGCGAATGAGCACACAGGAAAAATATCAGAGAATTGAAGAAGGAAAAAAATCTGCTTTTTAAATAATAAATAGAAACTTGGTTCCTCAAAGCTAAAAGATGTGATATTGAGAACATTTTAAAATACTGGAATTAAAGTCCCAAGTTTCTCTTTACAAACACTGCTCAATTATTGGATTTATAATTTAAGAATAATTTGAATAATTGAAAAAATAATTGAAATCGGAACTCTTAACACTATTGCAGAGAGGTTGGAGCAGACATAAGCGAGAGCACCATCTGCTGACGAAAAGGAAAATATGCAAACTTGGAAATCACTATTCAAAAAAAACCCTGGAAATATCTGTTAAATACAGACCTATTCTAAGACCACTAGAGATCTGATTATTAACTAAGGACTTCAAGAGCCCCTGAACATCATTGATTATTATTGAACATATAAGGTAATTTGAAGAGGCATGGATAACTCCTGGTGAATTCAAACTATTTGGACTGAATATTAATGAGACATTTAAAATTGTGACTTGGAATTTTGGCTTTTTGAATTAATGAACTCTGGACAGTGGACTGAAAAAGAGATTGATTAAACACAGACGCAACATAAGATGGAAGTAAGGAGAACTTAAACAGAACGGAGCTTTTTCAAAGCATTGAGAAAGTATTTGATCATATAGACCAAAAATTAGGAAATTTAATGCAAAGAATAACGGACAATGATTAGGACAAGGAAGAAAGAATAGATCTATCAGAAGAAATAGAGGGGAAGTGAAGAGAAATTAGCAAGAAGAAAATAACGAGATATTGCCAAAAGGAAGAGTGATTAAGGAACTAAAAAAGGAGGGAAATAATGTAAAAAATTAAAAAAGGAAGTGAGAAAAACAGGAAGAGAACTGGGGGGAAAAGATAGGAGGTGGAACGGATAGTTCTGGAATTAGACAAAGGGAAAGGGTAGAGTTGGGAGGAAAAATTAGATTGCATAGGCAAATAGAGGGAATAAGAGACCCAAAGGACAAATATGGGAGGAAAATTAAAAAGAAAATAAGGTTCTGAAGTGGGTAAGAGATGAAGGATAAGGAAAAATAGAGTAAAAGAATATTTTTATGAATATATTTCAATAACATGTAGTAATACTAGAATTATACAGGTTGGATTACTATTTTAGTAGTGATAGATATCAGGATAATATTGTACTATAAATAAATATGAAGAATGGGAAAATAGACTTTCAATAACTGTATTACTAAATATGTATAAAATATGAATAACAGTGGAAGGTTAGAACTTAATGGGTGATTAGGGAAATATATAAAAATATATATTAATCTAAACCTTTTCTATTAATAGTAGAATTATATGGATTGAAGAACTGGAAAGAACATGAATAGAAATACCCTAAACGTATAAATGATCGTGATTGATACTAAAATTGTATAAGGGGATATTGAAAAATGGAAGAATGAAGGATGGAACTTTGATTTAACTATGGAAATATGAAAAACAAAACAGATGGAAAACACATCTTTGAATATTATAGTGATATGAAAGGGGAAAAATAGTTAAAATAGGGATAGAAATAGTGGAGGGAAATAATAATTATATATTAAGATGTTAAGGTATACAAAAGGACAGAAAGATGGTTCAGAAAAAAAGGGTGATAATAAAAGACATGTATAAATAATATGGAACAATGAAAATTAAATGTAATATTTAGGAATAATAACACTGTTTATGTGTACTGAAATGTATGTTATCCAGTTACCACACCATCCACGCATTGATATGTATAAAGAATATTAAAAAATGAAAATTTGATTGAAAAAAGAAAGAAAATAAAATGTCTGTGGCTTGCTCTATAGGACAGTCAGCATATGTATATTTATAAAAGAACCTACTGAACTTACTATTTAATTGATCCATCAGTTTTTTATTACCATTTAATGCATTGTTCAGGCACAAATAACTTCATTGATATAAATCATCATAGTATTACTGTACCTGCTTGAAGAGAAAATGTATTTTCTTGTATTTCATGAGAGCTTAACTCTTCTGATAAATGAAGCTGATGGATTCTTCCAGCTATGTTTGCACTAGATAAACTCCCAATGGAAGAACGATCCAAAAACAGACTTCGTTCCCTAGAAAAGTACAAGAAACAGTTTGCATATATCTCTAAGATGATCAGCAATTAGAATCAAGAATGCATATGTTCTATGCATTCTTGCATATTATGAGTCAGTGTGATGGGTTAAGGTATTGAATTAATACTGGCAAGCCCATGGTTCAAGTCCCTAGTCAGCTATGAAAGCTTATAAGATGTGTTAAGGCCAGAGAGGGCAGCTAACAAAGTTTGTCATCCCTGCATGAATTGGAAAGGCAAAAAAAAGAAGAATGACCAATTAGAGCCTGGAGTGGCTGTCGTATGGGCTGAGCACCAATGTGGATGTCTTGCCAACCCACCACAATCTGGACTGGAATTTTTAAAGTTAATTTCAGAAACGGGCAGGAGCAGCACATGAGGCAAGTAGCTTAATCTACCATGGAAATTATCCTAAAAATCCCTCTCCAAAGCAAGACTAACCATGGAATCCATGGGACTGTAAGCCTCTCGAAACAGACATCCTGAGTTAAAAACAACAATTCTTAAGAATAGAGGAGTTGAAGCCTATAGAATAAGATTTAGTTACATATGTATGGCAAGTCCCAATATAGAATTAAATTGGTCAGATACTGCCTCCTGTTGGTTTGTATAAGTAATGAACATTCTGTACAGATTTATTTAAGGAGTTCTGATACATTAATCTCTTCTTCCTAAAGGAATTGTTATATCGATATTTCATGAAAGTTATACCTGCATTTTTAAACACAAGTCTCAGAAAATCTTTCTATAAAACAATATCATTCAAAGACAAAAAATTGTTTATAGGAATTGATTTTCACATGAAATCAAGCTCAATGCAGAGAAAAACGTAGTTTGGAAGTTTGTATGTGAGTATACACATTCTATCTGCTGTTATTATAGATAAATTCAGAACTCTACCCTTGTAAAATATGAAGGAGCTGTTTGATTCCACCCCAAATTCGAATTTCAACACTGGTATCAGGATCTTCGCAAATCTGTACAAGAATCCAAACTACACTCCAGAGTAGTTTTAGATGATCAGAATGGAGAAGACTAAGCAGAATAGGCACACCCTCATACAACTTGATTTGTTCCTTGACTTGTGATTCCACACAAAGGAGACGGAGTAATTCTGCTGTCAATCTGCAAAAAAAGAGTAAACATCTTTAATTCAATAGTTATATTTAGCATGCTTACTAAATTATATAAATACCCAAATTTGGCCTTCTTTTTCAATGTAACATAGAAAGTGGTGCATTTTTATTTAGCATCCTAAGAGTGGAAGTCACACATATCTTGGGAGGATATTGTTGAAGAGAGTAGTTATTGCAACATGGTAAACTAGTTTCTGTGTTCCATTAGATGATACTATTTAATAGATGAAACTAATAGAATCCCTATCGTACTTGTTTGTATCAGATGGGAAGAAAAAGCTAGAGATAAGTGGTCTCTCAAATAGCCAGGCTCTATATTAAGGGTGTCAAATTCACATCAACACAGAAGCGTCATGTGACGTATCTGGCCCATGGGCCAGGAGTTTGACAATCCTCTTCTGTATCATGAAGAATTTAACAATAATAATCAGCACCTTGAATTGCATCCAGAAACCACTAGCAATTAGTAAAACTTTTTCAGAGGCCTTGTGAAGGGTCATTATGAACTCCCCTTTATCTACATTTCGTTTTACAACTATGTATCTTGTTTTTCCAGTTTGCCTACATTTTTTTACATATACACTTTTTAAAAAAATTTGTAAACCACACAGAGTTGCTAAGGAATCAGATAGCTCATAATCGAATGGATGGATGGATATAGATAGGTATACGTGTGTGTGTGAGAGAGAGAGAGACAGAGACAGAGAGAGGAGAGAGAGAGAGAGAGAGACAGAGAGACAGACAGAGAGAGAGAGAGAGGGAGAGAAGGAGAAGGAGAGAGAAAGAAATTCCATCTGTCTTTTTCTATAATGGGACCAGAATTTCTGTTGTTAAACAAAGTGGTTGTTAAGCAAGTTGTGCCTGATTTTACAACTGTTTTGCCACAGGTGTTAAATGAATCACATGGTTGTTAAGCAAATCCAGCTTTACCCATGAGTTTGCTTTTCAGAAGCTGGCTGTGAAAGTTGCGATCACATTATCCCACGTGCAACAACCGTTGTAAATACATGCCAATTACCAAGCGCCTGAATTTTGTTCTTGTGATCATGGGGATACTGCAATGATTGAGTGCGATCAAGTGTGAATACAAGTTATAAATCACTTTTTTCAGTGCCATTATAATTCAGAATGGTCGCTAAATGTAAATCGAGGACTACCTATAAAGAAATCAATCTAAAAAATACTTTAAATTAACCTATGCTTCAAACAACCAACTCAATAACTGCTTGTTATAATGCTCAACTGAAAAAACTCTAAGCTGTTTTTAATCAGAAGCAGTCACAGGAATGGAAGCTCTTGTTAATTTGATAATAGCAATCTCAGGAAGTCATTATGAAATGATACCTGTTTTGTACCTCTGTGCAGTATCACAATGCATGTACAAAAAAGGCAGAAACACAGAACATGTTTTTTGTAATTTCCTTCCTATTTCCTGCACATGCTTGTAATTATCACGGAACACATAATCCAGAAGACACTGTATCAGAGTGACAGGAGTAGCTGCCTTTCTATTTCTAAGAGAGATTAATCTTTCTGATGTCATGAATCTCTAACATTAAAAAGGAAAGCCTGAAAGCAGCACCTAGCAAGGGATGGCCTGGGCATAGCTAAGGATCCCCTTAAAGCTGATGGTAGATTAATCTTTGGGTTCATCTAATTATAATTATTTCCCATTATTTCTAAGATTGACTAGTCTTCTTATGGTTTTAGGGTTCTTATTTACGATAAAGATATTCAAATGTATTTATAACATTCAATTATTTACAGTAAAGGCATTCAAATGTGTGCTGGGGAAACATAAAAATAAACACCAGAAGCCTTTGATAGCATTTCAAGGGCAGTCCAATATAAAGGATATAGCAGTATTCCAGACAGGAAGTCAGAGGGGCTTGAGAGCTATAAGAGCCTCCCAGTCTAAGAATGAAAGCAACTAATGCAAATCCAAAAGTGAACATAGGCCTTTCTTGCCATGGTTGCCGCCTGCTCTTCTAGCAAAAACCATGAGTCCAAGATAATTCCACATTGAAACAGAATCCAATTTTAGCCCTGGGTCCACCTAACTCAGAACTAAAATTGGAAAAACATTGTCACCAAAAGTCCCAAATAGCCATTCAGACCTGCTTAGATTGAGTCAAAGGTCCTTGTGCCCCATTCAGGCCCCTACAGCTGTAGGCACTGGGACAGGATATCTACAGCAAATGTCCCTGATAGGACACAGCATATGTCTAGGATAGGATAGATTCTCAATTATCCTAAAGGTGTTTTTTCAAGAAAAAAAGCCCCAAGAAAGTCCAGTTGCCTTTTGAGACATGTACATCACTTAAGCAGCTTAGTTTGGAGAGCTAATGCTGGGTATCATCTGCATATTGATGATCCACTCCAAATTGTTGGATCACCTCATCCAGTGGCCTCATATAGATATTAAATAAGACAGAAGAGATGAATAAGTTCTTGGCACCACAGGAAGTAGGGGATATGGGTTGGATCTCTGCCCCTTTATCTGATAGAAATTCTGGAGGAAGAAGAAGAACCATACAACATAATACTGCCCACCTCAACTCCCAAAGCTGGTCCACAAAGTATCATGATTGATGATATTGAGGCACTGAGAGGTCATGAAAATAAAGGACAGATGCATTATCCCCATCCTGTTCCCATCAAAGATCATCCAGGAGCACAACAAATAGTGTCTCAATCCCATAAATATCCTGAAGCATGACTGAAAGAATCCAAATAATCTGTTTCATCCAGGGTCCTTTGAAAATACCATGTTACAAGTCTCTCCATAACCACCCATAAAAAAGGAGACACCGAGAAAGCACTTGATCGAGTGAATTGGCAATTTTTAATGAAAACAATGCAAAAGAGGCAAATTGGAGAGTATTTTCTACAATCAATCAACGCAATATATCAGGAACAAACAGCACAAATTATAGTCAATGGAAGTTTAACAAAATCTTTTAAAATTGAGAAAGGTACAAGACAGGGTTGCCCCCTATCGCCATTATTGTTTATTATAACCATGGAATTATTGCTGAATAAAATACGGGGGTCAGATGATTTACAGGGAATCAAGATTAGGCACCAAGAATATAGATTATGTGCATTTGCGGACGACTTGGTTATAACTTTAACCAAACCAAGGGAAATCTACCAAGGTTTTAATGAATATGAAAAGGGCGGCATACAAATAAATTAAAATGAAATGAAATGAAATGATTAATCAATATGGCCAAGTATCTGGGTTTAAAATAAATCTAGGGAAAACAATGTTAGTTAAACAATGTTAGTTAAAAATATGAACACTAATCAAAGGGAAGCCTTATAAAAAATAACAGGATGTGAAATAGTTAAAAAAGTTAAATATCTAGGAGTTTATATTTCAACTTCAAACGGGAAACTATGTAAGTATAATTATGAGCCATTATGGTATAGAATACAGGTAGAGATGAAAAATTGGGGGAAATTACAATTATCTTTGTTGGAAAGAATAGCAGCAGTAAAAATGAATGTCTTGCCTAAGTTTTTATTTCTTTTTCAAATGATACCAATACTTAAAAAAGACGCAAATTTGCTTGAATGGCAGAAGGATATTAACAAATTTGTTTGAGCAGGGAAAAAAATGAGAATAAAACTTAAAATAATGCAAGACGTACGTGAGAGAGGAGGCCTGAAAATGCCAAATTTAAAACTATACTATGAAGCAGTAGTTTTATCAATAATTAGTGACTGGATTAATTCAACAGAGGATAGGTTATTGAATATCGAGGGCCATGACTTGATATACGGCTGGCATACCTATTTGATATATGACAAGAAGGTGGATAAGACATTCAAAAGTCATATATTGAGGAATGCTTTATTGCGTGTCTGGAAAAAATATTAATATAAATTAAATGATAAGATACCTATCTGGGCAATTCCCAGACATGCAATAGAGAAAGACCGTTGGCTTACCTGAACGGTTGTTCTCAGGGCGCCGCGAGGAGAGTCCAAGCGTGGGTTAACACAGTCTATCTGCCCTTGGACTGAGTAATGATTTTCTTGACCACGCCTCCCTTTGCCTCTCCATGTTCAGTTTAAAAACGAAAGGACAAAAGTAAGGTAAGAGTTCACAGTCAATAATACAGTCACATTCGAAAAAAGACCCCCTGGGTGGGTTTGGACTTTCCTCGCAGCACCTTGAGAACGACCGTTCAGGTAAGCCAACGATCTTTCTCCAGTATGCCACTTGGAGAGTCCAAGCATGGGACATGCCCAAGCTATTGAGTCCCAGGGTGGGAAAGGACCGGGGCCTCCAGAGTCTCAACGACTGTTTGCAAAATCCTTCCAAAGGAGGCTTCGCCTGGCCAGAATGGTGGATAAGGCGGCAACCTGACGCCTAAGCATGCTAGGTGCTAGACCTTTGTCCAGTCCCTTCTGTAAGAAGTCCAAAGTCTGAGGGACTGAGGCAGAGAAATCAACAATGCCTCTATCTTTACACCAAGAGGAGAAGGTGGCCCAGGTTGCATCGTAGATCCTGGTCCCCCGCCAGTTCCGCAGGGGGAAATGATTGCCAAGGGATTCCTCCCATAGGGAGTCAGCTACAACTATACGTCGACAGGTGGGAAGAGATCACCTCAGACAGCTGGGTCCTATCCACCATCAGGAAGGATCTAGTTCTGGACTTTCTATCCTTCCCTCAAAGGAAGTTCATCCGCTGCCCCACCCCCAAGAATCCGCTAAAACGGGAGCTCATGCGGAAGGAGATCCTCCATCTTCTCCAGATAGAAGCCATAGAGCCCGTCCCCACAGAACAGGAACGTGAGGAGCACCCTTGAGGCTAGCTCTCCAGCAAACAGGCATACCCTTCAAGGAAGCGGCCCATTTACAATTCCCCGCCTGCCAGCTGTAAAGGCCCGCCCCCCCTTAGCGAAATAAACTTTCAGCTGTAGCTCTTTAACCTTGAAGCAGTATTATGATGGAGTTGAAGATGGATGGTCAGTTTTAAGGTTGGGAAACCCCAGTGTATCTGCTCTTGGACTGGAGCTCTCCCAAAACAGTCCCTATGGGCGGACTGAGTTTTTAAACTGAAAATGGAGAGGCAAAGGGAGGTATGGTCAAGAAAATCATTACTCAGTCCAAGGGCAGATAGACTGTGTTAACCCACGCTTGGACTCCAAGCGGCGCACTGGAGAAAGTAAGTATAGCACAAAAACATGTAACTACATATAGACAGCTTCTTACTATAGAAAGAGGTGTATTTCAGTTACAACCCTTGAATGTATTAAAAGAGGAGAAGGTAATCCAAACATGGTTTCAGTATGGACAATTGCAGGCCAGATGGAAAAAAAGATCAGAAAATTGGTATCATGCAAAATGAGGACAATCTACTAAAAAAAAATCAGGGATCAAAGTCAAATGCACATAAAAAGGTTATATAATGTTCTAATAGAAATGGATTCTGAAACAGAATTAGTTAAAGACTATGATAAAGTGAGCACAAAATTTTGAAGAACCAATAATGTTGGACACTTGGGAAAAGATATGGGTAAGAAATGTAAAATTCACACAAGCCCAAAACCTGAGAGAGAACTTTTATAAGATGTTTTATAAATGGCACTTAGATCCTAAAAAATTGGCTTGCATGTATCCGAATTTACAACCTAAATGCTGGAGATGTGATTGTATTGATGCTACATATTACCATATATGGTGGACTTGCAAAAAGGTTAAAGCATTTTAGATAAAAATATGGTGGATTATGCAAAATATTTTTAAAAAGAGGATGAAGTTTACCCCTCAGTTATTCTTGTTAGGTATAACTACTGATTGTACTGTTACAGAGACTAATCTGATTTTGAACCTAACAATGGCAGCAAGACTGTTAGTGGCGCAATACTGGAAGAAGGAAGATTTGCCTACTATTCAATTAAAAGTAACAAACTTAGCAGAGATGGCTAAAATATCAGCATATCTGATAGAGATATCAGATGAGAAATATAAACTGGAATGGAGAAGATGGATTGACTATATTCAAAATAAATATGGGACTAAAAAATTCCAGATAGCTTATGAATGAAAAAGCAAGGAATGATTTAATTTGTTTATAGTTAGCTTAACAAAAGAGGAGTTAAAGCACAAATGATAGATGAAGCCAAGTTTCTTTTAGTTTATTTTAGAATATGATTGTTAAAGATTTATGTCCTTTATTTGCTCTGGGAAGTCAGGTGGGGGGGAGGTTGGGGGGGAGATGGGCTCGGGTGGGGGAGGGAGGTAAATATTTGTAAAAGCTTTTTAAAAGTTTCAATAAAAAAAGGAGAAGTTGGAGACTAAATGAAACTATTCAAATTAGTTGGGTTTAGTGATGGCATCTTGAGAAGGGGGCATCTCATCACCTCCTCCCTCAAAAAATAATTAACCACCACACAGACCCAATCATGCATCCTCTCCCCGGTAGCCTTGACCAACCACAAGGGGTGCAGAATTAATACAGAAGAGGCCAAACAATCCTTTTGAATCTTCAACAGAATCAAAGTTCCCCCAAATAACTGCACAATTCAGCTTCTATAACTTCCACTGATTCTGCCCAAAGGCTGGAATCCAAAGTAGAAAGACTATGAGATATGCAGGACATTCCTCACAGCAACCCTATAGGTGGATTCCAGTATTATGCCTTCAAAGGAGGGACAGGGTCACCTGAAATAAGACTTCTGGGTAGTTATATGCAGATTCTATAACAAATGGGGAAATAATTTTAAAAAAATGTTTTTTGTTTGTTTGTTTGATTGATTGATTAATATTTCCACCTATTCACCCATAGTGACTCAAGGCGGCTTACAGAATAAAAACCACATTTAAAACAATAAAAACTAACAAAAAGAATCAAATAAATTAATATAGTACAGAGAAATTGCTTAAATACAATTTAGTTCAAAGCCAAAACTACTTTCCCATTCCAAGCAGCTATGAAGACATTAACCGGATTATATAGCAGACGTTCTAGATTAACCCCAAGCTCTGTCTGATAATCAAGTTGATTTATCCTCTGGGGTGGACCAATCTAATAGGCCCAGTCTCTCTGTAGAGGAGGGTTGCTCCAGAGAATGATAGGAAATAACAGGAGAGAAAACAACATTTTCCACAAATCCAGAGCATCCTGCTGCTGCTCTGACATAAAAACAACACAAAGTGAATGACCACTATAATATTGGGTCCTGGGTGGCTTGGAATAGTCCTGTGGTTATTATGGTAGCTATAAACTTCTCAGCTATCTCAGACCCCATGCCCAGAGAAGTCAAATGAAGTCGATACAAGACCATAAACCTGAGGAACTGCACGGCCAACCAGCCAGTCCAGAATCTCAGGCAGGGAGTTGCTACACAATATGGAGGCTAGTACAACAACGGCAGTCCCAACTGATGCCATTAGCATCCAACTTAACAAAAAGGGTTTCTCACACAACAATCTGAAAGGAAGTTCTCCTGAATGCATCCCAAGTATCTGGGATGACCACTGTCACTCCATTGCTTCTACCCTGAGGTTTTGGCTAGTATCACACCTGGAATACAGCTAGATACTCAGAAACTGGAATCTGCCTGTCTTATCCTAGCCAGGTCTCAATGAATACCAAGTTGGTTTTTCATCAACAATCAAGTTGTGAATGAGGGTGGCCTTACTGTTAACCAACTTGGTGTTCGGCAGCACCAACAATGCAGGGCCATTCAAGATCTGCCATCTAGGGGGCTGGAATGGACCATAGAAATAAAAATATTTTATTTACTACATTGAGATTCTAACATTCAGTTAGCAGCTTACACCACTGCATTTAATATTCCTTCCTTCAATTTTTTTCTCATAACTATCCTGTGAAATTTTGGTGGTTAAAAAGAGGAACTAGTTCAAATCACTTAGCAAGTTGCTAGGGCTAGTGGCATATTTGAAACCAGATCTTTGCATTATCAGTTTAACTCAATTACTTTCATGGTTAATACTTCCACTAAATACTTCCACTAAGTAAGGTATACTATATCTCACTGTCAGATTTGGGGATTCCCTCATATTATACTTCAAAAGTTTTAAGTGAACAACTTCAGAGATAGAGTAATTTGAATGTATATTAGCTAAATATCTGAAAATCATTAACACAAAAGTAAATTGACATGTGAAAATGACATATCCTACCTTTTAGAGAGCAAATCGTATTCGTGTAATATCATCAATAAATTTTCGACAACATTCAGCTCACTTATTTTCTCACGACATTCAGGGCTACAATAAAAACATTAGGGAGATTATTTTTGAAACTGAACTGAATTTGAATATTATCCTAAGTAAATTACTGAGTGTATGATTTCTGAAATTTCAGAGTCAATAATATATTATTTGCTTTCCTTTAGAGAAATGAAATCTTGGAGCCCCTGAACCCGAACTTCAGCAATTTTCACACTATTTCATGGGTTGGCATAAATGAAATTTGGAAAACGATATGCCATCTAATTCTGGAGCAACTTCTCCACACTGAATCTCTAGTATGATTAAAATTGGGACTCCTGGTAATGGGTAGAGCCCATAATTTGAATGTTTCAGAAAGCAGATTGCATTATGTCTCTGACACTACTACAATAATCAAAAAATACAAGAGAGTTGGTAAAGCATGCTTGGTAATGATAGGCTCTCCCTTTTAAAAGCAAATATATTACAATACATACAAACACATGCACACATCTGTTGCCTTTAAGTATGGATCACTGGCTGTAACATTATGACAACCTAGCTGAAAGACAAGATAGCTAATCCATAAATTGGCTTGACTGGCACTTCAATTTTACTTTAACACTAGTGATAGAACATTATTCTAGTTCATCTGGAGGCTAGTCTGAGAAGCTATGAAATAGTTATAGTCTGTCTCTGTCTTTCATTTTTTTTCTTTTATTAAATAAAATACTTTATTTTTTAACTTTTCAATTTTTACCAACTCTAAGTCATAATGATAATGTGCCTGTAGTCACGATTGTATTTTGAATGCTTGGTAACTAGTTCACATATACGACTGGTTGCGGTCAAATGACCATGATTTGCAATGTTTTTATGCTGGTTTGTAGTAGCTTTAATCAGTTTTCAGTGTTTTTGCTGCTCTTCTGAAAAAAAAATTGCATTTGGGAGAGTGGATGAGGCTTACAATAATGTAATTTGCTTAGCAACCACAGAATTCAGACTGCTTCATGATTTACTTAACGGCTGCCATAAAAAAAGAGTCATTAATTTGTGTCCAATTAAATTGTGCCTTGACTTATAACTGTCACAACTTACAATTGAAATTCCAGTCCCAAATAGAGTCGTAAGTTGAGGATATCTGTATCTTACTTAAACATTGTAGTTAGACCAATACAAATATGTAATTAAGTAAATAAGTAAACAAACAAACAAACAAATTCCCCTGTGTTCAATCATGCACCTTAATAATTTGTTTCAAATATCGGATTCAAAAATCGGAAATAGAAATCCAAAGAGATTAAAAGGCGAAGTGAACATAGCTACACTAGTAATATTTTATAGCATATACAGCAAACCATCTCTATATCTTTCCACACTTTCTACTCTTCAAGTCATCTGTGATTCTACCACATTTTCCCACTACTTCATATATTATCTTTCATTCTTTAAAATTCTCATCTCTTTCTTCTCTCAGGAAGAAACTAACTTTTACTACAACTTTTTCCTGTTTCTTTTGACCTATTCCTTTTTCTATCATTTATTCATTTTGCAATCAGTCCTCATTTCATTGTCCCTACAGGTAATCCTTGACTTAAGACTTTAATGGACACCAGAATTTCTATCATTAGTAGGGTGACCAGATGTACCGATTTCAGCGTGACAAGCACGATTTTTAACCATTTTTCCCGCGTCCCTCCGCCTTTTAAAAAAGTCCCGATTTTCTGACTTCATGTTGAAAGCCCAGTGGATTTGCTTAAGAAATCCTAACCGGGGCAAGACAAAACACACCCTGTCTAAATTCCCTCTCTCTCTCTGTCTCAATACTTTCACTGAAGATATTAAAACGTTAAAGCAACAAAACGGACCCCCTCCCCCCCCCCCCCCCGCGCCGGTCGCGTTCACCTCATTTTATAAGAAAAAAATGATCTAGTACCAGAGAGCTGCAGGAAATGGCTAGAGAGGTCGCCAGTGTTACTTCCTGGATTTTCCAGAGGGGAGGGGCACGGAGGTTGGAGGACTCTCCAAAATGGTGGGAAAGTTTCAATTTGCTCAGTTCTGGTAAGTGTGCTGGGTTTTTTTCTTTTATTTTTTAATGCATTTTAAAATAATGTAGGTTTTTAAAAATGTGCAGCTGCTGTTTTTTTTATTCAAAACAATATGTGTAACACTATGATGTGCCATGGAAAAATCATTTTAAAAAAACCCTGAAAGAACAAAAGGTTTTTTTTAGGGTATTTTCCTGATCAAAACTATAATTGTTTCTGCATGATACTCTTAATCACAAATAGCCAACTACACTTCATTCTAAATAGTTTTATTTCCTTTATTGTATGTGATTACTCAAGTCCAAAAACTGAGTTAATTGGATAAACTCAGCTCCACAATTTACTAAATATACAGTTACAGGAATTTCATGTATAGTATGCTGTCTCTTAGGGTTTATTGAACATAGGAGAATAATATGAGAGGGATTTGATGTAAAATAAGCTCTTTTAATGAATTCAAAATCAACGCAGCAGACAAGACATGGGAGTGAACATAATACACACTTTTTTTTCCTTTTAGCCATCAAATACTGCAGCAAGTGTGTCAGTAATAATAGCAAGACAGGCATAGGATTTTCCAGCCAGGTTAATTTTACTTTTTTATGGTTTTGATGTTGTATTTAATTTTATCTGTATTACAAACTTATGAAGGCTGTGCAACATTTTGAGGTGATATAGAGTATGTAAAGGCATGAATACAGTAGAACCTCTGGTCACAACCATAATTCGTTCCATAACATTGCTCGCAAATTGATTTGGTCATGAATCAAACCTAATTTTGGAAATTTGGCGCTTACAAAAAAAATGGTGCAGAAGGGGAAATCAGCAGCGGGGGGAATGTGAATATTTTGGTCAGAAGCGTTCGTGACCAGAGATTCTACTATATAACATCTTCACTTAAGACTTAAGATTCACTTAAGATATAACATCTTCACTTAAGATTCACTTAAGAACTGTGGCAAGAAAGGTGGTATAGTGACCAAAGTTACAATGGCATTAAAAAAGTGACTGATGACCATTTTTCACACTTAGCGACCATTTTCACACTTAGCGACCGTTGCAGCATTCTCATGGTCACGCGATCAAAATTTTGATGTTTGGCAACAGATTCGTATTTATGATGGTTTCAGTGTCCTGGGGTCATATAATCACCTTTTGACAAAGTCAAATGGGGAAACCAGATTCACTTATGCTACTAACTTATCAGCTGCAGTTATTCACTTAAGAACTGTGGCAAGAAAGGTGATATAGTGACCAAAGTTACAATGGCATTGAAAAAAGTGACTGATGACCATTTTCATACTTAGCGACCATTGCAGCATCCTCATGGTCACGTGATCAAAATTTGGATGTTTGGCAACAGTTACAATTTATATTTGTAAATTGTAGTTATGTTGAAATAAAAAAAAAACATTACAATACTATTTTTGCGTTGTATGAAAATTTTTGTTGCTCCATATAAAATTTTTAATCAACCGCCCCGTACCCTCCCCAGTCAAAGGTGTCCCTCTTTACCAATCTGAAAATCTGGTCACCTTAATCATTAGTCATGATCATAAGTCAAGACACCCACGTAACTGACCCAATTTCATTACTTTATTTACAGAGGTGATTAAGCAAATAACATAGTTATTAAGTGAACGCATTGTTAAATGAAGGCTGCAACAGTTAAGCAAATCCATGTATTCCTATGGCCATTTTTTTTTGCTAAAACTATCCAGAAAGGCCAAAAATCAGCAAAAATCACAATCACAGAAAAGGAAATCAGTTGCCAGGCACCCAAAATGCAGTCATGTGACTTTGGGGGGGGATAAATGCAGCTGACAGAACCCTGAAAATAGCTTTTGAGGGATCTGTCTACTCAAAATTTGCACTACCAATTCTCCAGAACTGATCAGAACTTGCTGAATACCATCTCTGGGTGTGTCATAACTTTGGCTAGTCGCTAAGTGGCTGTTTGTAAAACTTGGGTTACCTGTATACAACCAAACTATCTCAACATACTTTATTCACACTAGACATTCAATTTTTAAATAAGACTATATTTATTCATCTCAATTTCATTCTTTACCCTCTCCGTTATTTTACTACAATATTTAATTGACAAAAATAATAAATATAAATCTGAACCAAAAGCAGATTCAGAAAATGTTGTTCATTAGAAAGAATATTTGACATATGAAAGTGTTCATATACTACAGTTTCATATCTGAAAATTTTCATTTGATGTTGCAATCAACTATCAACATAATTTATTTATTTAAGTATTAATTCACTTAACTACATATGTGAAATGCACTCACAGTCATTTCTACAAAAAATCTGGCCATCTAGTATATGTATACATATACATGCAAACTGGTGTATTGTGTGCATTTGTCTGCAAATATTTACATATTCAGGCAAGTTAGTGTCTGGAAGTACAACATGGCACCTGACACAGTCCCTAGAGGAAAAACATGTCTCCATTAGAATATCAGAAATAAAAACCAAAAAATTGTTTGGTTTTAAATTTATTTGTCATAATTATTAAGAGGAAGATGTCATGATAAATAAAAGGAATAAAATAGCCAAGAAACTGAAGCTTACCTTTCTGCCAAGCTTGTGAGAGCAAGCAGTGAACCTACTAGTACACTATTTTCTCTAGATCCTAGTAAATTAATCAAAGTCTGTAAAAGCAAGAAGGAAAAAAAATGAAAATATTCTTCTAGATCTAGATGCTATAATGAACATTGTGTTTAAAAAGTAAGTTTTACATATTTCTTATACAGTAGCATTAGAAACTGAAAAAGTTCTAAAACAATCTTCAAGAAGTAAACCCATACCTCTGTACTGTTTTGAGTCATATTAAAAGGAAGAAAGAATACATTTCCCACACATGTAAATAAAAATCAAATGGTGTATAAAACCAAGAACTATATGCCATCATCAGGCTTGGTTCATTCTTAAATAAAACTGTATCAGATCTGCTTCCTATTACATGCTGGGATTTTAAAAAACTAAGAAGTACATGGCTTTGATGGGAGGATGGCTACTGTTTCCCAAACATATATCCATATACCTCTGCTTGTTATCTCAGTAAAGCTGAAATAGCCCAAAGATTGTTTCAAATGCTGTGCTCTGAAAGGGGTATTTCCCCAAATATCCCATCCGAAGACACTGCATGCAGGCCACATAAGGCACCTTGATGTGCCCTGAGACTGGAGCTCTCCCAAAACAGTCCTAACGGGCGGACTGAGTTTTCGAACTGAGCATGCAGAGGCAAAGGGAGGCGTGGTCAACTAAAAAACATCACTCAGTCCAAGGGTAGATAGGCTGTGTTAACCCAGCATTGGACTCTCCGAGCAGTGCACTGGAGAATAACATGGAAATCACACTGGAAATCTTGTGGCTCTAACTGGTATTATAGATTTCCTGTGGAAGCAATTCCTTCAGACTGTTCCCTAATCTCTTCCTACAGTCTTTTTAAGTTGCAAGGAAAGTTGGAAATCTGGCTTCCACAGGCACAATTTCCTTTTTTAAATCATTGATTAGAAGGTGTAAAGCCAAAAGTGAAAAGTCTATGCCTGATATAATGCATGTAATTGGAAGTGTAATTTCAAAATACTCAGCTCTTGTTCTTCTGTAACTCATATGTTTGTTTGTTTGTTTGTTTATCCAATTATCCTAAGATTTGTGGCAACTTGTAATAATGAAACATCGAAGAAATTAAAATATGTATACTAACTTCCAAGCAATTCCCACAGCAAAATTTGGAATGGCAGGGAAAAAGCAGTTTTGTGATGTTGTTTAAGGGCTCTGACTGAACATAATATAAATCTGGCTTGTAGTAATTCCATATCAGTGATGCCAGTAGTCCAAGATGGACCAAATCAGAAACCAGATACGATCTGGATTTTCTGCTTTTGATGGAAAAATGAAACTTTGTTTTTGGTTTTGAGTATTAGATAGATTTTTGTTATAGAAATGGCTAGTATCTATTACTATGTAAAAGTAAAAAGTTGAAGTTGTAATGTACTAAAAGAGGTGGAAATCAACACTTTTTTTTCTTTTTCCCTTTCTCTTTTTTCCCCCTCCCCTAACTTCCCATTATTTTTATTTTCTTTTGTATTTTATATTATGATAAAATAAAATAAAATGTTGATACCCAAAGAAACAGATACAACATAAATGCTTCCCCTAGAGATACCTTAGCACATAATGGGAATAGGTCAGTGCTCCATAGCTGTCTAAAGAACTTTAAATAGACTGAAAGTGAAAAGACAGTAAATTTCATTTAAAATGTTTAAATGAACATTTAAACATTGCTTCATCTTTAGGTAAACAATAGAAGGTGTTGTTATTATATCCTGTGTCAGTTATGGCGAACTTACGGCATGCGTGCAGGAAATGGATGCAGAGCCATCTTTCTGGGTCCACGAGACGTTGCCCTTTGCTCTTCCAGGTTCCAATGTGCTGGCCAGCTGGTCTCCGCACACTCATGCATGCCAGAAACCAGAAGACCAAGTGGCCGGTTCGCATGGGCGTGCCAGAAACCAGAAGATCATCTTCCTGGCGTGCGCATGTGCACTGGGCAGCTGCTCTTCTGATTTCTGGCATGCACACCGGCCAGCTGGTCTTCACATGCACATATGCACCAGAAACCAGAAGGGCTGGTGTGCATGCATGCGCTGGAAACTGGAAGATTATCTTCCTGGAGTGTACATACACACTGGGAGACTGCTCTTCCAGTTTCTGGCATGAGCACACGATCCCGTTTCACCACTCAGTGCCGAAAAGGTTCACCAACACTGCTCTATATCAAAGCCTGACAGAGATACTCTTCCTTCTCCTCTTATATTAAAGACAATCGAGATGAAACATTTCTTTTTCTTTAGTTCATTCTAGGTATCTGGGCTAGGCTGATGTTTACATGTCACTGAATTCCTTTTTCAAATACACCACTGTACTCCTTTACATTATTACAATTAGGCCCATTCTCTGGAATGGCTAATTTTTGAAACAAGTTTCCTTGCAGCAGTATTATCAAAATCATATGAGTTTCAGGTGTGCTTCTTTCAGATCTGATTTTTGATAATTTTTAATATGCTTCAATGATTTATTGTTAATTTTCATTATAAATAGATCAATAACATCAGTAATTTTTCCTAATCTTAATAGTACAGTACTATTCACAAATGAAGGTAAGTAAATATATGTATCCCAGATAATGTTGCAAGATCCAATCGGTCACCAGGAACAGAGATTTACTCTTCTGAGCTTTCGGGCTCATGGTGAAGTCCAGTGACGTGCTGTGAGGTTTATGGCTGGTGAAGCAAGCGGGCAAAAGCCGCCCTATGTTGGACACAGCGACAGGGCCTTCGGATACCAGAGGCGGGACGCCTCTATGTCGGACACAGTGGCAGGGCTTTCGGACGCCCCGGCGCTGTATCCGCCATAGAGGCAGAATGCCTCTATGTCTGACATAGCGGCAGGGCGGCTTTTGCCTCTAGCACCAGGGAGGCTTTTGCCCGCTTTCAAGAAAGCTTTCTTGAAATCGGGCAAAAGTCGCCCTGCCGCCCTGGCACTTAAGGCAAAAGATGTCCTGCTGCTATGTCCAACATAGAGGCGTCCCGCTATGTCCAAAAGCCCTGCCGCTATCTCCAAAAGCCCTGCCACTATGTCCAAAAGCCCTGCCGCTATATCTGATATAAAAAAACTGCCAGCCCACACACCAGCAGAGGCGGGTAAAACACACACACACACACACACACACAAATTACTTACAATAATACAATTACTTACAAATTACATTAATTTTGAATTCCTCCCTCCCTCTGACCCACATACCTTTTCCAGCAGTTTCACAGAGGATTTCAACTTTGCTCTTGTCCGCCATGATGAAAATGTAAAAATGTAAAAGGAAAAAGGCAAGAGCTACTGAGGTCAGGCTGGGTTAGCTGCTGCCAGACTTCCCAATGGATGACTCTGCTTAACTGTTTAAAAAAGCCTCTAAAAAAAATACCCTCTATGGGAGGAGGCAAGAGAACCAAGTGCCTCACCTACATAAGGAATTTTTTGGCTTTTAACACTTGCTTAACTCTGCTCAAGTGATCATAAAGATAGA
Organism: Thamnophis elegans; assembly: GCF_009769535.1. Taxonomy (NCBI): domain Eukaryota; kingdom Metazoa; phylum Chordata; class Lepidosauria; order Squamata; family Natricidae; genus Thamnophis; species Thamnophis elegans. Next base: position 49,334,748 of record NC_045558.1, read on the forward strand.
CTAAATTAAGCATGTGGTTCTCCCGCCTCCTCCTGTAGAGGGCACTTTTTTAGAGGCTTTTTTAATCAGTTAAGCACTAAAAAGTCATCCACTGTGACTCTGGCAACAACTACCTCAGCCTTATTCCTTTTACATTTTTTTTTCTTTTCATGATGACAGTGGTGAGGCCCTGCCTCCCCTGCCTGCACGTTACTGGTGAAGTCCATACTCAGGGAACTTCTCTCTACTAGAATATGTTCTTTGAGCTATTCTATGAATTATATTTATGTAAATCCTTCTTAATGGTTGATTAATGTGTTGAAGGCCAGCAATTGGCTATTGTTTCCATGTGCTGCCAGGTCCTCGACTCCTAAGCACCTGATAAGCTGGTGATAAATCAGCATTCCTATTGACTTATAAGGGGCTAATTTCCCAGGTTTCAATCATTTTCCTGGCTATCTTTGTATCTGCAGGACAAATAATCTTAGTAGCTTCAAAACTGAATGTTTGTCCTTGCATTGCAATGTAAAGCTACTAACAAATTCTGCTCTTCTCATCTGACTGCTCACTTGCATTCTTACAATCTGGTAGTTAGCTTCCTCCCGATCTGTCCTACATATTCACAGGGATAATTAGTGCACATGATGTTCCAGCAGATTACATTAGAAGTATCTCCCATCTCCAAGCAATCTTTGCCATGCATTTTTCGTCATATCATAATCGCTGGGCACTGTTCAATGCCCACTTGCAGATCTCGGAAGCTGTGTTCTACTGCTTCTGAAATGTTTTTGATATGTGTATAGTTAATATTGCACCATCTTTCTTCCTTTCTCTCCTTTGTGTGAGGATGGGTTTCTTGTAATAAATGTTTGTGGTTATCCATTCTGCCTGATTTGTTCACATAGGTAACTTCCGTCCAGTTGTTTAGCTTATGGATACTGCAGTGGATTCTCACTCTGCCATACAGTGTGCCACATGAGAACAATGGTGACAAAATAGACGATGGGCTCCAGTATGAGCCTGAAAGCTCAGAAAAGTAAACCTCTGGTGACTGACCCAGATTGGATCTTGCAGTAATTTTCATTTGAAAGATCTTATTATTAATTGAAACTTAAAAAGAAAAGAATAAGTTTCCAAGAAACTTCGTTTCATTAATTCATTTACCTTATGCACTCCACTGGCTGTAACCCATTCTCTTTGATCTTTAACCGCTGAAAGTTTTTGAATAATATCTGTGAATTAAAGAAACTGAATAAAATGAAACTGAATAAAGTATCTCATATAAAATTCTTATTCTTAATAATTTTGAGGAGAAAAATCCATGGTATATTTACAAAATAGCAATCTGTTTCAGAACTTAATAGATTCTGAGACATGATTTTGAAGATTCAATGTCAGACTTAAGATTCAAAATGAGATGTATACAGGGCTGGGGATATTTAAAAAATCAAGTTGATCATCAAGGACTTGCCAATTTTAAAACAGATTAGTGCATTTTTTAAAAATGGATAGAAATTTAATCACGTAGCTGCGGGCCTTTTTTGCCTGTCCCATGTGGCTATCCTTCAAAAAAATATATTAAATCAAAACGTGAAATATGTTCAGCCATGTTCCGAAAAAGCCATTTAAATTAGTGTAACCTCATTATTCCTGACTAAGTAAAAATCTATGGTTTTATTGGGTCAAATTTAACAGGGTTTAACTTTGGCATTTCTTGAAGGCTTACAAGTCTCATTTGTTTATTTAGTGTTATTTGCTGTGTTAGAGCAATTTCAATATTAGAAATCTTAGAAATACTAAATATTTCAATCAATCTTCAATCTTCCTATTTTATAACTTTGCTACTTCATTTTGTTGGGAGCTAATTACTTAAAACTTACATATCATGTTGACTAATTTATCTATGTTATGTTGCTCCTCTCCATAGGCAAGATAATCATTTGTTACTGTTTCCATATACTGTTAATGACAAAACAATAAAAATATTATTATCAAGAAAAGGTTATGTTAACATTTTATAACACATATGCTCCCAACTTGTAAATGGCATACTTTTTCACAACATACCACATAATATTACAAAAATAAAACAAAAGTTTCATTATTATGACACTGAGATTGCCAGGAAAAAAAAAGTACTAATACAAAACATTTGTCAGGTTTTATAAATGGCTTGGTAGTACCACCCAGAATTGCTGGGAGCCAGGCAGCATTTAAATTTACCTATTTTTGCTCTTTTACTTCTTTCCTGATATAGCCACTTACTCAGTTCTTAGCTTATCTTAATATAAACTTTTAGGCATAACTCCAAAGCTTAGAAATTTTACTGAATACAAGGAATTCAAAATCTTTGAAATATATATGGGGATATTAATAGTGCATATTTTATGTTATTATCTTTCCCTTCCAGCTTTCTAACAATAATTTCTTAAAAGGAAAACAGGCTGTCAAAGAACACAATGGTTGGCCATCACCAAAGCTGTCATCACCCATAGCAGAGAAAAACTGAAAGACCCGTGCAAGATCAGAAGTGGAGAGACCTGGCCCATAGAATCAAGACTCAAACTTAATTGAATGGATAACATCAACATTATAAACTTTAGATCAGGGATGGTCAATTAATTTTCAAAGTGGAAATTAGAAACTGGGATGCTGTAACAGTCCCATGCCATTCTGCTCCTGCAACTACCCCACCGATGCCACTGATGCTGCAGTGATATTTTGCCACCCACCAGCACCATACTACCCACTCCTTTGCTTCTGCCTCACCCTGATGCCCTGCACCCAGCCACCAAAGCTGCAGGCCAGAATGGGACTGCTCTGAGGCGAGAGGTGGTCTACAGGCTGTAAAACGCTATCATTTTAAACTTGACAGACAAATCCTATGGGTTCCTAACATGAAAATGACCACATTTTTCCCAAAGGAGCTTTTTCTTTTTTACATAAAATATTTTTACAATATGTCCAACTTTCTGTTAGTTTGAAATAATAAAATGATTGGGAATTACTGTCAGCCCAAGCTGTGGAATTTTCCTATTTGCCTGTTTGCGAGTTGCCATAATGTTCTTCAAATTCTGAATGCTCACTATGCATTAAAATATTTAGTGATCTTTGCATTAGCTCAATACTGAGCTTGTCTGACTTAAACACAGTCCAACAATAACATACATACATGCATGCATGCATGCATGCATGCATGCATGTTGTATTTATAAATAAAGGGAGACTATTATAGATCTATTTCAAGCTATTTAGCTCTCATCAGCTAGCCATACTCTTACTGGGATTAGAACCTGTGCTGTATTGCATCTTAGGCAGATGTGTTAGCCATTAAGCCACAAGTTTCTTCTCATCAGCTGAGCCAGGGAGAAAGGTATATATTTAAAGTCACAACCCCTGGTATGCCCAAATATGGAAGTTCACTACTTCCATTCTCTGTCCATCAGCTCGTCACAAGAGACCATCCAGACAGAAACCCAATATTTTTACTGTTGCCTTTTGTTGCCTAGATAGATAGATAGATAGATAGATAGATAGATAGATAGATAGATAGATAGATAGATAGATATAGATAGATAGATATAGATATATATATAGAAAACTGATGACAAAAAAAGACCTAGTGACCCATCAAGTCTGCCCTTTGTTTTTTTTTCTTTTTAATTTATTTAGTTATTAAAGAAATGGCTTATGCAGTTAGAACGCTAGTTGACAATCTGCAAGCCTGCATTCAAAACCCAAATGCTGCTGTGTAGTGGGATGAGCTCCCATCATTTGTTCCAGCTCCTGCAAACCTAGCATTTCAAAAGTGTGCAAATGCTGAATAAATAAATAAGTACCAATTCTGAGGCCTCATTAATGGGGACATGAATGAGCCCCCATCTGGGTGTCCCCTGGGCAACAGTGATATCATTGGTTAATCCTTTAAACCTCCCCCCCCCCAAAAAAATACCTCGAAGCTTCCAAAATAAATCTGAAGATTTTTTTTTTTCTGGATGATGATTTTGTTTATCTCAAGCATGTTTAAACTCATTTACTAACTACAAATTAATACTAATGTCAACATCAGAGACAGCGCACCTTGTTTTGCTGGCTTGGTTTGGAACTATGACAACCAATGTTCCCTTCAATTTTTTTTCAGTGTGTGGGGAAAAGTATAGTGTTTGAGCAGCGCATTTTCATGCCTGAGCACTTGATTTTTTTTTTAGCCATAATTGCCATCAGAGCAGATGTTGGGGAGTGGGGCAAGGAGGAAAAGGGTCCCCTCCCTCTCCCTCAGACCTCCAGGAAGGAAGGAAGGGGAGGGGGAGGGAAAGGAAAGGAAATGGGAAAGAAGAAAAGGAAAGGAAAAAGGAAAGGAAATGGAAAAGAAAGAAAGGAAAAAGGAAAGGAAATGGGAAAGAAGAAAGGAAAAGGAAAAGGAAAGGAAATGGAAAAGAAGGAAAGGAAAAAGGAAAGGAAATTGGAAAGAAGAAAGGAAAGGATGAAGAAGAGAGGGGAAGGGAAGGGAAAGGAAAAAAGGGAAAAGGAAATAAGAAAAAGAAAAGAGAAAGGAAAGGAAAAGAGAAAGGAAAGGAAAGGAGAAAGGAAAGGAAATGGAAAAGAAGGAAAGGAAAAGAGAAAGGAAAAGAAAAGAGAAAGGAAAAAGGAAAGGAAATGGGAAAGAAAAAAGGAAAGGAAAAGAGAAAGGAAAGGAAAAGAGAAAGGAAATGGAAAAGGAAAGGAAAAGAGAAAGGAAAAGAGAAAGGAAAGGAAAAGAGAAAGGAAAGGAAAAGAGAAAGGAAAGGAAAAGAGAAAGGAAAGGAAAAGAGAAAGGAAAGGAAAAGAGAAAGGAAAGAAAATAGAAAAGGAAGATAGAAGACAGAAAGGAAAAGGAAAGAGTGGAAAGGATTGGTACTGCTCAAAAATCAAGTCTCAAGATCCTGTGGACCCCTTTGGCTCAGGCAGTCCAATTCCACGCTGGTTCCCTCTCTCCCTGAAGCAAAGGGAATGCAGAAAGACTGCCCAGTCCAGAACGGAGCTTCAGACGATGCAATGCCTGAGAAACCCCTGGATGTGCAGAGAAATGCAGGTTACAACCAGCGAATCACGTTTTCCCAGGAACCGACAAAGCCCCATAGGGCCAATGGGAATTCTCCCTTCTGCAGCACCATCGGTCTCTGGGCAGAGTCTTCCTTGATTTCACCAATCACCATATGGAGAAGAGAGTTCAGTGCAGAGAGAGAAGGGAGGGAGGGGGGATATTTTCAGTCACATTTAAAGAAACACTGCGCTGCAGTTTGAAACTTATGCACGGTGTTTTCTTGTTATGTGTGCGGCCACGCAGGCGCGCAGCTTAGAAGGAACATTGATGACAACTAACTTATATCATACCAAATAATAGCAAAGTATGTAACAGAAATTAAGCATTTTGACCCTTTGGATGATTTGGCATTTTTTAAATTTCTCGTTGATTCTTTAATGGGATATAGCCCTGGGAAAAGAAGAGAGATGAACAAATAATTAAAGGAGTTTCATAAAAAATAACTCAGAGGTTTTCCAGTTTGATGGTAGTCCTTTAAGGTAGATGAGGTCCAAAAAAAGAGGAACAGCAGGATTTCAGAAAAGTTTATTTATAATTGCTGGGTATCGTAACAGAATCTTGAAAGCCTTTCAGAATTTTTCTCTACTACAGTTGCAAGAAAAAGTATGTGAACCCCTTGGGATTACGTGGAGTTTTGCATGAATTGGTCATAAAATGTGCTCTGAACTTCATCTAAGTCACAACAATAGAAAAACACAGTCTGCTGAAAATAATACTACACAAACATTAGATGTTGCATGGTTTAATTGCACATAACATGTAAACATTCACAGTGCAGGGAGGAAAAAGTATGTGAACTGTTGGACTTAATAACTGGTTGACCCTCCTTTGGCAGCAATAACCTCAACCAATGTTTCCTGTAGTTGTAGATCAGACCTGCACAAGGATCTGGAGTAATTTTGGACCACTCCTCTTCACAAAACTGTTTCAGTGTAGCAATATTCTTGGGATGTCTGGTGTGAATCGCTCTCTTAAGGTCATGCCACAGTATTTCAATCGGGTTGAGGTCAGGACTTTGACTGGGCCACTCCAGAGGGCGTATTCTGTGCTGTTGAAGCCATTTTGCATCACCCATCCTCTGCGGAGCTTCAGTTGGCAGACAGATTGTCGTACGTTTTCCTGCAAAATGTCTTGATAAACTCTGGAATTCATTTTCCCATCAATGACAACAATCCGTCCAAGCCCTGAGGCAGAAAAGCAGCCCCAAACCATGATGCTCCCTCGGCTATGTTTTACAGTGAGGATGAGGTTTTGATGTTGGTGTGCTGTGCCTTTTTTAATCCACGCATAGTGTTGTGTGTTTTTCTCAAACAACTCAATTTTGATTTCATCTGTCCACAGTATATTTTGCCAGTAGTACTGTGGAACATCCAGGTGCTCTTTTACAAACTTCAAACGTATTGCAGCATGTTTTTTTTTGGACAGCAATGGCTTCCTCCGTGGTGTCCTTCCATGTACTCCATTCTTGTTTAATGTTGTCCTTATTGTAGATGTGTCAACAAAAATGTTAGCATGTGCCAGAGGTCTTTAGCTGACACTCTAGGATTCTTCTTTACCTCATGAAGCATTCTGCGCTGTGCTCTTGCAGTCATTTTTACAGGACAACCACACCTAGGGAGAGTAGCAAGAGTACTAAACTTTCTCCATTTGTAGACAGTCTGTCTTACCATGGACACATGAACATCACGGCTTTTGGAGATACTTTTGTAACTCTTTCCAGCTTCATGCAAGTCAACAATTCTTGATCGTAGGTCGTCTGAGAGCTCTTTTCTGCGAGGCGTGATTCACATCAGACAGTGCTTCTTGAAACCAGTAAACCCAAAATAGGTGTGTGTTTTTAAAGGGCAGAACAGCTGTCAGCAACACATCCAATATCATCACACTGATTGGGAGTCAAGGTTGGCTCACTCCTGGCTCCAATTAGCTTTTGGAGAAGTCATTAGGCTAGGGACTCACATACTTTTTCCTCCCTGCACTGTGAATGTTTACATGTTATGTGCAATTAAACCATGGAAACATCTAATGTTTGTGTAGTATTACTGTATATACTCGAGTATAAGCCTAGTTTTTCAGCCCACTTTTTGGGCTGAAAAAAGCCGCCTCGGCTTATACTCGAGTCAGTGAAAAATTTGCCCGAAATGGAGGAGAAAAAGGGGAGGGGCCATGCCGCTGGGTGACACTCGTGAATGGCCCAGTGCCCCTGTGAGTTTCCCCTCCCTCTGTGTCAGTTTGCCGCGCAGCGCGCACCGCACCATCCCCCCTCCTCACGTTCTAATGTAATGCAGGGCTGTCTTACAATTCCCCTTCCTCCCCCTCCTGCCGCTCTGCAACGATGTCCCACCTCCTCCTTGTTATGGCAAGCAGCCACATAGCGATGTCCCACCTCCTCTGGTACAGTGATCCAATGATAGGAATCACTGTGCCGTGTGTCATAGGAGGCGGGACATCGCTCCCGCGGCTGCACGGGACATCAGCATCACAGCGGGACATCAGCATCATGAGGTGAGTGAAGTATTTCATTGAATACACCGCTAGTTTACTGTTTTTCTTTGAAATAAATATTCAAAAACATTATTGGTATCTATTTTTATTTTTGAAATTTACCGGTAGCTGCTGCATTTCCCACCCTAGGCTTATACTCGAGTCAATAACTTTTCCAGTTTTTTGTGGTAAAATTAGGTGCCTCGGCTTATATTCGGGTCGGCCTATACTCGAGTATATACGGTATTTTCAGCAGACTGTGTTTTTCTATTGTTGTGTCTTAGATGAAGTTCAGAGCACATTTTATGACCAATTCATGCAAAACTCCACGTAATCCCAAGGGGTACACATACTTTTTCTTGCAATTGTACATTTTATACCAAACTAAATTCTCCTTTAACAATTCATTTATCTCTTTTCCATTCCCAAGGCTAGATTTAGATTTCATAAATATTCTTACCTTTGCTCATCTCAATCTTTTTTATTATCTCAAAAGATGAACAGCCTTTGTTTAGTGAGCCCCTGAAAACAGACTATTTTGTTTGTTTGTTTAAATTAATTTGCCATCTATCTTACCATGGGGCATCTCTTTTGAAGACTACATATAAAATACAATTATTTATTTTAGAATGGTACCTGTGCTAAACTGTCAATTCCACCCAGACTGTGAAGAACTTCCTAAAGAAGAAAAAACAAAGGTAAGTATGTCAAATGTATTTCCAATTATACTATTTACTATTTCATTAAATTTAACAGGAAGGGTATGTATGTCCTGCCTACTAAGGAGTTCCATCTGGCAGGACCCAGACAGCATGCCTGTACTGCTATGGCCCCTGCCCTCTGGAATATCATTTCCTCTGAGATGAGATTGATCTCATTCCTGCTTGACCTCTGAAAAGTTCCTAAAACTAAAACATTTTTCATCAGCTTTGGAGATCCCATGATGAATAAGCTAGATGGCTCTGTAATGTCAAGTGACTGTTCTGTATTCTTGGGTTTTGTCATGGGTCATGACTCAGACACTGAGTTTGACTTTGAAGAAGTCACTCCAGCATAACCTGTAGAGTGTGAGCATCACAAGATGCAAAGCCAAAGATCAGTGAAATAACAATGATATAGGTTCAAGCCAGTGAGTGCACCCAGTGAGTGCAGGGAAGAGAAAAGCAGAGACATTCCATCAGGTGTCTTGCCAAGAAAACAGTACATATCTTGACAGTAACAGTTGGTTGTAGCCTAATTTAAGAGGGAATCCTGCAGGAAAACATCCAACTCATCTATGGCTCTTTATGGCATTTGTATGGATTCTGCCTTGAAATTATGACCTTTGGATTGATCTGGTTTTTAGAATCTTGAACTATTTCACATAATTCTTCTTCTACATCATCACCACCATCATCATAGTTGGAAGGGGTTCTTTAGCTCTTCTAGTCCAAACTCCTGCTCTGCAGAGACCCTACACCATTTTGGACAAATGGATGTCCATTCTCTTCTTAAAAGCCTCTGGTGATGGAACCTCCATAACTTCTGTAGGCAAGCCACTGGTTGATAGTTCTCATTGTCAGGATGACAATGATAGTTTGGTTCTCTACTTTTAGTTTCCATCCATTGTTTCTTGTCTTGCCTTCTGATGCTTTGGAAACCGTGAATTTGGTTTTTTTTCCATAAGTGCAAAATCTTCCTTTACTCAACATTGGATTTTGTTAGATAGGATCTGTGTTCAAGTCTGTCAAGATCAATCTGGATCTTGGGCCTATCTTCTGGAGTTTGGCTATTCCTGCCAATTTGGCGTCATCTGCAAATTCGATGAGCTCTCCTTCTATTCCCTCATATAAATCATTTATGAAGATATTGAAGTATTGGGTCTAAATCAGAACCTTGGAATACCCCCCTGCTTATTTCCCTCTATTTAGATGTGCTGTATTTTTGGAGTATAAGACGCACCTTTATTCCTCCCTAAAAGTGGGTGAAAATTCAGGTGCATCTTATATAATGAATACAGGCATTATTGGCCTCCTGAACCCTCTGAGCGTCGCATTTTCACCCATCCAGGCCCCCAGAAGCACTCTGCAGTAGTCCACATGGCCCATTTTTTTCCAAAAAGGGATCATTTTTGGGCTCCCAAGTCCTCTGTTTCACCCTCCCAGGGTCCCAGAAGGCCACAAAATGAGTGAGTTTTTGGTGAAAACAGGCCCATTTTTAGTGAAATGGGAGAAAATGTAACACAGAGAGGCTAAAAACTATTTCTTTCTTGCTTTCCTCCTGTAAATTTAGGTCCATCTTACAGTCCACTGAGTCTTATAGTCTGAAAAATACAGTAATTCCATTAAGCATTGCTTATTGAACGTGGTTCGTCAGTTAGTTACAAATCCTTCTGGTGGTGATGCTATCTATCCCATATTTTTCTAGCTTATCAAGAAATAGATTGTGGTCCACTTTGTAAAATGTCTTACTGAAATCCATGTATGAAATCCTGTTATATGCTCCTCTTAACAATAAATCATTCAGGCAAGTGTCTGTCAGACACTGTTTTAATTTGCATACTTTGATTATTGTTATTTCTTTTACCTTTAGTAATCTGTAAACTCATCTGGGGGCGAGCATTGTCCACAGTATCTTTTGAATGACTTAGGGAATTGGGGTGTCTGTACTAAGTTCATCTCCTTCCTCTGTGGGTGATCTTAATTGTTATTGATATGAAGCAAGAGATCTAACTGATATCCCCTGCTTTGTGGGGTGCTGCAGGGCTTGATGCTTGTCTGCACCTTTTTAATATTTACATCAAACAGATGTGATCATGCGTTACCATTGGACAAAATATCATTAGTATACTGATGACACCCAGTTATTTATATACATACACACACACACACACACACACACACACACATATAACTGGGTGTCATCAGTATACTAATGTTATTAGGTTGTATGCTACCTAATAACACTCCCATGTTTTTAGAGATAAGTAAATAAATTTTCTAAGAATTGCTTGTATGAGGAAATGCATTCTTGGAGGAGCATATTAGCAAGGCAGAAACATGTGCTGATTGAAGCAACCTTGAAGTGCTTGGTACTCAGCTTTATGAATTTCTATGATAACATAACTGATATACATCAAACAATTCTTTCTTGGATATGGTAACAGGAGAAGAGAGGGGAAGTAACTTGAAGTTTGCCAATTAGGAATATAGTGTTCTGTTTTGGAGATTAACCTGGTTCCTTTAAAAATTTGAAGGCACCAGGTTAATCTCCAAAACAGAACACTTCAACAAGAGAATAATTATGGAAGCTATCGAAATAGAGAAACATCTCCACAACATGAATAAACGTGACGATACCGCCCACCTACCAGACATCTGGAAACCAGCCGTAGTCAACAAACGAGCCCCACCCACCACCCAGGCTGTTACAATACAAAACAATAGACTCACAGCCAGCACCAATCAGCACCAATCTACCAATCATGATACAACCACACAACCAATCATTCCACTTACTGAAACAAAGCCAGCACTCCACACCCACCCACCATGTTTTATAGAAAGACAGCAGCTCTTATTACACTTTAAGCCCAAAACCCAGCCTGAAGATGGCGAGTGAGACCTCACTGAAACGTTGCCAAGACAAGCTCAATCTTACACAGGAAAAGACCCGAATACAACAAGACCAGCATGCATGCATGCATGCATGCACGCGCACACACACACACACACACACACACACACACACACACACACACACACACATTCCCTCTCATTATTTTCTGGAAGGAATTCCTATAGTTCACATTTTAAATAATTACTACAATAAGCCTTGATTATTGGTTTTAGGGCTCTGCATTTGAATGTATGTTGGCAAACAAAAAATTGGTTTAGACCAGGGGTGTCTAAACCTGCGGGCCAAATTCAGCCTGTGTGGTGCTTAGATCTAGACTCTTGAAACAGTTAAGGACCAGCCCATGGTGCCTCTGTCAGTGAAAACAGAGTTTGGGAGGGCTGCACATAGCTCTCCCAAGCTCCATTTTCACTGGCAGAGAAATGCAGGAAGCCTTCACAGCCGAAAATGGAACTCGTGATGCCCATTTTCTATGGTAGAGCGTACCACACCCCCAACACAAATGATGTTGAGCTGGCTACACCCATTCCCCCCACCTCCCCGAGGTCAAACATAACCCTGATGCGCCCTCAATGAAATCAAGCTTGACACGCGTTTAGATCAATTTAGCAGAATTAAAAATCATACTGCTGCTCTTTTACTGCTTTGCTATATTAACTGCTTTGCTGAATTAATTGTTATTTATTTATTGAATAAAGCGCTAAAATGTTTTTAATGCTTTATTCAATTAATTCAATGTAACAAAAAAGAGCTCTTTTTTATGGACATGTACCTTACTGCAACAGTGAAAATAATAAGTTGCTTTAAATTATTTATAGATTTAGAACAATGCTGACAAACTGAAAATGCACTCACCAAATCATTCCAAATTACCATGATAATAATCATAATATAATTTACTAGATTGGACAAATGACATAAGGAACTACTAGAAAAGCCACTGACTTGCATTAATAATTAACCAGTAGTTACACTTGTGTTACAGAATTTAATGCTGATTGTTTTAAGAGGTAAACTAAAGGCAAGCTAACCTGATAGCATGGATCTCTCATTAATAATCTTATACAAATTAAAATTCTTAGAAAATGGACAGATGAAGCTCGGTTAGCCCATTCCCTGCAATAAATAAAAAATAATACCACATATTAGTAACTCTAGGCCAATATATTCTGATTATACAACTTCATATTTTTATAACTAATAGTCAGACAATTACAAACAAGAAAATAGCATCTCATAAACTGAGTTGAGTTGAGTTGAGTTGATTATATTTCTATGCTGCCCTATTCCCCGAAGGGGACTCAGGGCAGCTCACAACCAAATCAGGGGGGGGGGGGGGTTTACAAATAAGAAAAAAGAACACGAACAAAACAATACCACAATTTAAAACACTCAACAACCATACCATTCGAGGGGGGACAAAAAAACTCATTAGCCCCAGGCCTGTCGGAACAGCCAGGTTTTAAGGGCTTTGCGGAAGGCCTGGAGGGTGGTAAGGGTCCGAATCTCCACGGGGAGCTCGTTCCAAAGGGCTGGAGCAGCCACAGAGAAGGCCCTCCTCCGGGTGGTCGCCAGTCGGCATTGGCCAGTAGATGGAATTCGGAGGAGGCCTAATCTGTGGGATTGGATCCATACAAATAACTTATTCCCAATTATTACACTTATTTTTAATTAAACTATATGCTGTTTACTATAGTATAAATTTAGAACAAAATTAAAACAAACCAACAATTTTATTGCTTTTACATTACAAATCAGCTCTATTAACAGCAACACAGACTGAGTCTTTAAATAACAATAAAATGTCAAGCTTATAGACCTCAGTTTAATGAGCTCAAGCAACCTTTATATAAAAACACTTCTGATGAAAAGAGACATTTTCTCTGCAGTGGATCCTAAGTTTTTGAATCAGAGTGATGCAGGAAACCTTCATCCAAATCAATACGAAATATGTTGATTCTAAATTGAGCATTAATTCACTGTTCAATAAATTCATCTCAATAAAACTTACTAAATAGAACTTTTTGAGAATTGTCCTTGGAAACGAATCATTATTAATTTAGGCATCTGCCAAAGCTTGATAGCAAGTGCAAAATTGAATCCAAATATACTATACCAAATAATGGACAAAGTCCATTAACTCAACGTTTTATATATTTCTGGGAAGGAATAAGTGGGATGAATAGATAGCCACTAAAAGATTGACAGAAAAAAAAATGGGAAGTAGGTATATAGATCAATAATAGCAAGATGAAGACTAAGGGATAGTACAATTTTAATCTCTTGATAGCATGCAAACTGCATCATAATAACGTCATTATGCAAATAAATAAATCACTGCAGAAAACACACTTTGAATGTGACAAGACATTTGAGAGTAACAGATATTTTATACCTGCCACTTCTCCATCCACCATTAAATCAAGATTTCAATAGCTTCAACACTCAAGAAAAAAGCAAAAGTGGACTATGTTTGAACTTACCTTATGTGAAAAAAATTCCTCATTTTTATTTTTTTGCAAGTAATTATTTTTACGTTTTAATTTAACACCTTTAAAATGCAAATAGCTAACTATATGACTGTAAGACACATTTCAATTTATTTTCCTCTCACTCATTCCATCTCAGAAATAGCTGTGATTAAAATGACAGTTCAACGTTATGCTGGCCATCAAGTCAATTTCTAAAAATAATCTAGTAAAAAACAAACGTGGTACTGCGAATAGCAGCAAGTGTAGGATCAAAATGAGTGTTAGCATTCTTGGTTTTTATTTCCCAAATCATTGAATTTTGCCAAACAGTTCTGCAAAAAAAGTTTATCATGGAATATGGCTTTTTCAAACATCTACTTGAAACTATTGGGTGAGATCATCCAATACCATGGGAAGAGGTACCATCAGTATTTAGATGAAACTCAGCTCTACATCTACATCTCTGGTCATCAAAGTGATATTGTGCCTGCTCCTTTGCAGTACTAGGCTGTGAGAGTCTGGATGGGGAACAAGAACTTTCATTTGAATCTTAGTTAAGATGGAGTTGCTATGATGGCGGGAAATCTCAACATCTAGTTGTTGATCATCTTTAGTTCTGAATGGGGTTGCACTACCCCAGGAAAGACCTGGCTAGAAATTTGAGGATTATCTAACTCTTGCTTGAAGAGCAGAGGATAATTCTGATTTAGGAGGGCTTTTATGCAATTTTGCAATGTGTGCCAATTGTGCTATCTGATCATGAAGCCTGAACACAGTCATTCTTATCTAATCATCTCTCAGTTGGATTGCTGCAATGCCCTCTACCCTTGAAGAGTATTCACAGTATTCAGAAGCTACAGCTGGTGCAAAATGCAATGGTGTGGTCAGTTCTGGAGTTCCCTAAGGTGACATATAACACCATTGTTGTTCCCTCTGCATTGATTATCTGTCTGGTTTTAGATCAAATTCAAAGTATTGATCATCATCTTTAAAGACCCTTATTGCATGGGTCTAGGTTATCTGAACAGCTATCTTGCCCAATAGAATTATCTTGCCCCACATGGGAAGGGGCTTATTGTGAACCACATCTATTAAAGAATTTCATCTGGTGAGGTCAACTAGAAGAGCCTTGTCCGTTGTGGCTTCTGCACTGCGGAACACCATCTGAGGTAAGATCTACTCCCACTCCTCTGGGGTTCCGAAAGGGCCTAAAAAAAATTAGTTTTGCTGGTTACTTTGGGACTCTGATCGGGGGCTTTTCTTGCTGGAGATGGTTGTCAGAATAAAACGAAAACCTCACCTTCATTTTGTCTTTCTCTTTGGTCTTAGCTCATATGCAACATGTTGAATTCTAATTGTTTCTATATTTATCTTTCTTTTCAGATGTAAATAAAATGAGCAACACAGAATTTAATAAATAAATAAATACACTGCAACCTTCTTGGAGCTATCTAGAAACTGGTCAAATAAAGAAGAGCAAAACCTCTCATAAAACTTAGTAACATGACTTCCTTTCATTACTGAAAATCAAAACATAATGCAATTCAAGAATGAATAAATATTAAAATGAAGTTTTACTATCAAATATCTATAAATTATTATTTCTAACTATTTATGCTACAGTCCTCTATCAACCTGTTCCAATTAATTACTAACATATGAGTACCCATATATAGACATGCCTATACGGTAGACAAATACCACAGAATCAATGGTGTATCTAATTATATAAATTTATATATTTTAAAAACCCAAAACCTCTTCAATTTTTCAGACAAATACTTGTCTTTAACAAGTATACATATAGTCTATATTTCTTACCTGCAAATAAGCCGGTTTTTAACCAAAGCTACAAAGATATCTTGAAATAACTTGTGCTGTGGATGTTGACTAAAATTTCTTTCATTCTTGTAATTCATACTAAAGACACAAAAGGCAAACCTGATATCGCAAAAGGTTCAAATCAGAGTACGAAAAGCATTATAAAAATATCAATTACAGAAAATATATAGTCCACTCCAACCAATACCTGAAGTAAAACACCTTACAATCATATTGCAGGTCAGGTATGGACTCATTGCTTAGTCTCAGGGGAAACAACAGCAGTGTCACTCCCTCTTCCTTCAATATTGCAACTATCTTTAATGCTGTGTACTGTAGGAACTGTCATATATGCCTATTGGAAAATAGCAATAGCAATAGCAGTTAGACTTATATACCGCTTCATAGGGCTTTCAGCCCTCTCTAAGCGGTTTACAGAGTCAGTATATTGCCCCCAACAATCCGGGTCCTCATTTTACCCACCTCGGAAGGATGGAAGGCTGAGTCAACCCTGAGCCGGTGAGATTTGAACAGCAGAACTGCAGTCAGCTGAAGTAGCCTGCAGTGCTGCATTTAACCACTGCGCCACCTCACCACCTGAAATATGACTGACTCTGGCCTCACCAATTTAAGGGTTGGTAATAAAACCATCCATTTGTCCCAAGATACCATTTAGCCAGCTACAGAAATATGCACAGCTTTCCTGTCAATCTTATGTCTGCTAATAACTCCAGTCCCTTGACTATCAAATAAAGGCAATACAGGTAATTCTCGACTTATGGTCATAATGGAGTCTTTACTTACCCCACCAACTCCTGCTCTCCAAGATGCAGTCGTTAAACAATTGTGGGTGGTTAAGTGGAGGAGGGTGTGTGTCATGGGTGGGAAAGGCTCCTGGATGCCTGCCACAGGCCCAGACCTGTACAAGGCATCCCAAAGTCTCCTCCAGCCCATGACACCTCATGTTTTGCTTCCTACCACAACCACAGCCTTTTGACCTGCTTCACCTCTGGTTCCTGGTGGATGTTTTCCCACCAGGTCCCCACATGCCTTCCTCTCCACTGAGTCACTGCAGGGCCTAGGTGTCCTCCTCATCCCCTCATCACAATTCAATGCAGCTGTGTCAAAAAGGTAGCCACTTTCGGTTCAACAACAAACAAATTCATTCTGTTTCCATAAGCCAATCTGTGCAATGCTGCGGAAAGCTCTGAAACTTTTGTCAGCCCTGGAGGCGATCTTGATCTTCAGTGGATGGGCATGCTGTGGGAAATGGGAGGGGAGTTGGATGGAGACAGGGTAAGATGTATAGCCATAACAACATTCTTTTCCCTGGGAGTCAAGGACGTTCACCTGTACCTGGAGAGGCGTAACTGGGAAACAACTCCAGTTGGGATGATGACCTTATTGGTCCATGTGATGGACATGTGGGTGCAGGGGAAGAGACTTTGACTTCACTTTGAGTAGGGAAAACTCGGGGCCTTTCAGTTTCGGCTTTTCCCAAATGTGCCAATATGACATCTCTAATAAAATGGAACTGCAAGGAAAATGCCTGCCTTGGAGTTTTATTTCTGTTGGGAGTGTTATTTGGAATCTGATAGCTTTCTGTTGTGGTGCACAAACTACATTAGGAAACCAGAACAAATCTCTGTGTCCCTGGGCCACATAGAAATGTTCCCGAAATGGCTGCCTTTCCAGCCTGACTGCATTGAATTGTGGTCATTCAGAAAATAGTGGTCACTTCAGGGATTGCACTACATGGGCCAGCAAGATTGTGATCCATTCTGCTTTCCTAACTAGGTCTGCACAGCACTCCAAAAGCCCGTATCATTGCACTGACCACATCAGGGAAGCAGAGCAGGTTCAAGACCTCTCAAGACAACTGTGAATGATGTGGGGAGTTAAGTGGGAGGCAACGCAGCATTCCTGTGGTTTGTGATAACGGAAAATAACCATGAGGCCATTTGTAACTGGAAACAGGTCATAAATAGCTTTGGGGGAGGCTGCTATAAATCTGAATGGTGGTTGAGTGATTAGTAGTAAGTCAATGTCTACCTGCATTAAATCTCTTTTTTCTTGTTGTGCAGTGCGGCAGGGACACTTTTTATTCATAATGTGCCATTTGTAGAATAGAATAAATATCATTCAATCAAGATCATTTTTCTCATATATATATATATATATATATATATATATATATATATATATATATATTCACATTACTTAAAACTATAGAAATTCTACATTGCCTTCCATATGTGAGGCATCAATAGATTAATACAACAGTTATGCCTTAAATTCAAGTATCAGGAATAAGAATACTTAGTACATCACTGTTCTAAGAAGCTCTAGAATAGGAATGGACAACTTTTTCAGGCCAAAATCTCCCTTGGCCTTTCTAATAATGTGCCAAAAATAGTGAGAGGGCAAAAAAAAAAAAAGCTAAATTGGACTTCATTAAATAAAAATTATACAGTAGTCATATACATATGACTATTAGTATTTAATACTTTTCCCTTGTGTCATAAAAACAATTCCAAGTTAGCAATAACTTCTGGAAGCTGCTGAAAACTTTGTAAAGTTCTTTAATGTATTCAATGCTGTACTTTAATTATAACCAAACCTTTTGGAAATCTCATTCTCAAGTTTGTATAAATGCTTGAGAATAAAGTTAAAAAATATTGAAAGTAAATGGATACAAATACAATAACAATTAATTTCAATACATTATACCTGAAGTTTTCCAGTTCAACAGCTTCAGCAGATTCTTCCCATTGACCTCTATATTTCTCTTTGCAAGAGTTGCTAGAATATTGTTCAGACTTGGTCATATTATTATTAATATTTTCAAAGTTAAGGGCTGGCAACTGCAAATGCAAAACAGGGTTGACTGTTAAGTAAATTAC
This sequence comes from Thamnophis elegans, assembly GCF_009769535.1. Lineage (NCBI taxonomy): Eukaryota > Metazoa > Chordata > Lepidosauria > Squamata > Natricidae > Thamnophis > Thamnophis elegans. The sequence continues at coordinate 49,353,101 of NC_045558.1, forward strand.
TTAATACAACCAAAATAATATCAATGATTGTCACTGGAATTCCATAACAATTATGGTAATAATGATATCTTAAATATATATAACTGATACAATTATTATCATTCCCCTGTATTTAAGTCACTGATATTTGTTTAGATTATTTTTATACACAGACACCAGAAATACACAACACACAATTTGGATTGTTGGAGGAAAATGCCAATAAATTAAGAGCATTTAGCAAAGATCAAAGAGAGCAGCTTCAATAAACTTCAATGTAGAATTTTACTTTGAAGTCTGCCAATTAGCTCTGGAGGACAAAAGACTATACAGTAACATACAACCTGCTCACTGTAGAACTCTAGATAATTCTTGCTAGGTAGTCTGAGCCTAATAGCCTGAAAATGTGGAAGCTAAGCTGCAGCCTTTCCTTTAGACTTTATCTATGTATAGTATTTCATACATTTATGTAGCATACATTTATGTGCATCTCGCACAACAAAATAATCAAAAGCATAACAAAAACCATTAAAAAAAATAAAAATGTAATTGTGGGACATGCATCCAATTTCACCAGGAATACAGCCACTGTGCAGGCTCCATGACCACCTTAGGCCAGATGGCAAAGCCATGTTTTCAGGACCTTCCAGAGGATTACAAAGATCAGGGCCAATCTGACCGCAGGGGAAATGATGTTTTAAAAGGCAGATGGTATGGCAGAAAAGGCTCTTCTCCTGGGTCCCATCAAATAGTATCCTTTGTGATCAGATTCCACAACTTGCTCTTCCTGTCAGATTTCATGGGATGGAATAGATGTAAGTCGAGAAAAGTGTTCCCTCAAATAACTTAATCTTACGCTATAGGGTTGAAATCCATAGATCATTACCAGCACCTTGAACTGAACCAAAAAGCAATCTACCTATCAATCAGTCCAGCCTTAGTGTGATAAAACAGAAGAGACGGAGCTTCCCATGTTGATCTTCCTGAACAGAAAGCTGAAAATATGTAGAAATACTGAGGACAGTACTTTTATGTAATCCCTTGTGGGTATGTCAAATATCTACAACAGGGTTCTGTTTCACTAATGGATCTATTTCACAAATCCATTTAAATCTAATCTAAGCAATACTGTCTCTTAGGATTCGATTCTAGTTCAATCAGTGTTTTTGGAATTTATACTACCTCATATTTTCAAAACTCTTAATGAAAACTGCTCTGGCTAGAAATATGAAGCATTGAAACCCAAGACAGACATGAAATGATATTATCTAAAACTCTCAAAATCTTTTACTTATGATCAAACAAAATACTAAAGCAGCACAAAAGCAAACAGAACACAAAAAAACACAAAATAATTCATTATAAAACATAAGCATTTAGAAAACCTCACTGACTTCATTCTATGCAATTCATTCCATTTATTAGAGGAACTTACAAGCATATTGAAACCATGGAACTCACTGTACAAGATTTTCTTTTTTAAAAACATTGATTCAAATTATAGCAATTTGGAGAAGTACCTTTTGCTTGCTAGACTGGACATTTAGAAAGGCCAGAAGCCTTTTAAGATCAGAATAATCCCTAGGAGGAAATAAATTATATACTTGTTAACAATATATAATTACCATATCATTATGAAATGTAATTTTATCCATGCTGTTCTGTAGAAAAAGAACTTTCTAATGCATCTTTCTATAATCTCCTATCTCTGTCCACATTTATATAGGCTTGTCAACCACAGCTATTTCTGTCAAACTTGGTGACCAGAGAAACAGTAACCATGTAACACAATGTTCAGACTACTTTATTTAACTACTGGTACAAATGCAGGAAATATTGCTGACATTTAGTGAAAAGTACTATACCTTTGAGATTTAGTATCTGCTGCCTTTTCTCTGGTCTTCACCTTCTTGAGTTGATCAGGCATTTTATACCCTCAAGGCATCAGAATTAATTCTTAGAGGAAACAAATGTAAAAAATAATATTGGTTCGTGGACATTTGAAGAACAATGGGAATATAATTTCAGCAACTGGAGGAAAAGAAACAGCTGGTTGAAAAAGTAATATATAATAAAACCTATGCTAAAATATCAGCTCATGAAATCATATCTAAGTGGAATTTATTTTACCTTTGGATTTTAAGTAGTACATCAGGTTGTTTATTTATTGTAAGATTTAGATTATACTTTTCCTTTAAAGGTAGAAAAAAACACACATGGAGACTTTTTAAAATTAATTGCCATTAACAGAAATTCTGTGAGATATGCTGGGTTGAAAAACATCTGCTAAAATGCTCCGAGCATATTTCCCTATATAAATACAGACTAAAACCTGTGTTTGTTTGATCCCAATCCAACAGTTACAACATATTACAACATACAGTATATGCTTTCATTTTACGAGTTCATTTTAAGATACCTCTCCATTTTGAGCAGTGGTTTCTAATGTAGAATGGCAGGGGTTGCAACAAGCCCACAAGGAATTCAGATGTGGAGAGCACAGAATTAGTTGAGCAGATCTTGTAGTTTGAATGTTAAATCTTCTTTTATTGATTTCTGCAGAAAAAAGTCAACAGTCTGCAGGAGATATACATAACTATTGGCCGTAGGCAACATTCTACAAAGTTCCCCCTCACTCTGTAAATAAGGAAGTGATAATTTAAATGTGCAAGTCCCAAAACGTTTATACACCTTAATATAAAAATGTATTTTTGAATGATAAACAGAAAAATGATAGTATATATTCACACATATAGAGTTCTAAAGTAATACTTTATTACTCTAATTGCATTTTTTCATCCATAACCATTCATGCATTTAAATCAGACATTCCCCAGGGACAGAGAACTCTCAATGTCAAGCTTGACTTCTGATGGTTGTATCCATCTAGTTTTCTTAGCAGTGTTATGGAAGAGAAATATTATTGTCTTCCATTATATTTGACTTCCTTTATAACAGTCTTGGTTTTCTCAAGGCATTCACCACCTGTTTGGCATTTGTTTAGTTGATCCTGTTTAGCTCCTAAAATTAGTCCAAGTCGATTACTGATATGGTGTATATACTTATAGAAATAGATGAGGTATTGTAGACTGCACTGTAAGGTAGGTGACATCCAGCAAACGAACAAATACTGAATTGCCTTTGCCTTGCTGACTTCTGAAATAACTAGATCCAGCTTTCTAGCAACACATTGCATCCCCATCTTATTTGTAAAAACAATACAGGCAGAACACAAATAAATTTATTTTATAGTACTTATAAAAGTACTATAAATGTATGTATACTACATATGGTTAACTGGTTATCTTGAGTTTTCTCAAATCTACACTATAGGTATCCTATAAAGAAATAGGTGAGAAATCTTTAAAGAATGGAGCTCGCCCCCCCCCCATTTTTTAATACAAATCTTGATAAGAAGAAATGTAGATTGTACTTCTTACGTATTAAATTGAAGCCCTCATTTATATACACAGTATAAGTTTATCTTTCTTAACCTGAGCCCATCTGCATTATAACCACGGAGGAGGCAATGTGCCTTGTTTACTTGGCCGAATGGGTTCCACGGAACTTTATTATAGCTCAGTTAAGTCAGCTCTTCTTTAAAGATGCCTCAACGCTTTCCTGGTTTTCAGTAAAAGAAAAGCCACATACTCTGTCCATGCATATCCACATTGGTCTCACACGCGCCGATGCTAAACCTCAGGCCGTAAAAGGATTTTGAAGAACGGCCAGCGTTGCTTTCCACAATCTCCGTGCCTTTCCTTCTAATCGCAAAATAAGAGGCTGATCTCAAGGGGGGGGGGGGGGCAGAGAGATCGAGCACGATATCTCCTCACGTCTCTCCTCCCAATTTTGGGGCCGCCATTCTATCACTCACCTGCTTGGAGTGTCAATGCTCACACCGTGGCAGACCTCTTGTTTACTATTTATTTTTGTAGTAATAATTAGACTAATGTTTGATTTTAAACACAGTAAAATGGTCCAGTCCGACGAGCGATCAAATCCGCAAACTCAGGAACCAATGAAAATACGCCTTTTCCTTAAAGGTCGCTTTTTAGAACCAATGATTAAGCTCCGTATAAAAGAGCCGAGAAGGTTCCGGGACAACGACTAACACTACCGTTGTTGTCATAGCAACAGAGAAGCCGCGCGGTTAGAATCCAAAAGAACGATTTTAGCACAGCGGCCCTTTGGTGTGCGTAAGAACGGTGACGTCAAACAAACCGCGAGTGAAGGGAAACTGTGAAAGGGAAGGTGATCATACTCTTCCTAAGCAGTAAAATTGGGTAATAAATCTATATCAGTGTTTTCAACCTTGGCAACTTTAAGCTAGAGAATTCTGAGAGTTAAGTCCACTCCACACATCTTAAGATTGCCAAGGTTGAAAAACACTAGTCTATATATTTCGTGTAATTGGGCAAGCCCAGGAAGTAGGTACACTCTCCAGCACCTACTTTATAAACGTATGGTGTGTCAAATTTTACAATTTCTATTTCCAAATATTAGGGGTGCTCAAAATCTGTGTCATGCCTTACGGATTATAAAGATACTTTAGTTACTTTAATATAATGTAGATGTACTTGGTAGGTAACTACATAATTACCATAATTTTTGTTTGTTTGATCATAAGTATATTCCTTTACAAACTTAAACAATATTTTCCAGTCATGGATGCTTCTCTGAGAATTCTCCTTTTCCACTGTTCCTGGCATATATTTGCAATGTTTCTTTGACTTTGTCTGCATATCCTGTTTTAGGACATATTTCTGGCTTATCTACAGTACTCAGTTCCTGTTTGGTTAAAAAAAAATCCACATCTGCTAAGAATGTTTCTGCTGAATTATTTCCCAAGCACTGTTGCCTTCGCTGAAGATTCAGTGTAAAAACTATTAGACTCTTCTAATGTTAAATTTAATGCCATAACATTATAGGGGACTTCTAGTATGTTTCTTTTTGAACCTTTAGATGATATTTGAAATCCTTCTCTGTTTGCTCCCATAGTCTTGTATGATGGAAGGTTTTTACAATCTCAATGATATTGTCACTGTTGCTCTGAGGAAGAACACACATGCACTCCCAAAGTGGAGATTTTTAATTACTGGTTTTTTAATTTACCCCCTAGTGGAGGTCAAATAATTAAAATTAAATAACATGAAGTAATTAAAATTATTCATGGAGACCTTGAGTTCTAGTTCCGCCTTAGGAATTAAGCAAGCTGGATGAACTTGGGCCAGTCACTCTCTTCAGCCTCAGGAAATAAGCAATGATAAACGGCTTCAAAAATCCTGCCAAGAAAACTATAGGTGGTCCTTCAAGCAGTTACTAGGAATCAAAACTGACTTGAAGGCATACACACAAAAAGCTACTCTGAAAACTTTTGCTTTGAAAGGCACCATATGGAGTTTTTTAAATTAAAATTGGACAGACTATAGGCTTAGAGCTTATCATAAATTTTTCCTAAATGCCTAAAAATATGAAGTCTTTATCGGTATTCCACTCTCTCATCCACATATTGACAATTTTGAGTTTTGTTTATGTATCGCCAGACCAGCTCTTTAATCAAATAGCATTTTAGATAGAATTGTTAATCTCTTGTCAAACAGTTCATTTCTTCCTGTTATTTATGCTGAGAAGTACCATCATTTATTTCTCTTCAGTACTAAATAGCAGGTAATGCATGTGTGAACATTTATTATATTACACAAGTAAATCACCATATGTTTTATAGGTGTCATGTTCTTTTTTCTATTACCAGTACAAGTAAACATAAACTTCACCTCTAGGAATCCCTATCAACATATTTGAAGGAGAGCATTAGTTCTTTCTAGGAATCTATTCCTTTGTAGGATGAGTCTCTATTCCAGGAATATGATTGTAGAAATGATGGTCTTTTGCTATTTTTTTTCCACAAAAAAATATCCATCAATCTCATTTACCAGGGTTTTCAGAAATTAAGTTTCTCCCTTCAAGCTAGAGGACTGGGCAAACTTCTCAACAAAGCACAAGATAATTCACACTTTCTGTATAGTATGCATTTGCAAGCTAATAGCTGCCAATCATTCAAATCGTTTTTTCTACTACCAGTCCCACTTATTATTTTTGTGACTCTGTTAATGTAATGGAACACATTCATTCCAGATTAGTGTTACTAATGAAACATTACTAGGAACAATAGCCTATATAATTTCACTTTGCTTATCAATTTTTAATTGCAATTAGGCACTTTAAATGTAGTCTGTATTTGTCAACCACTTGTTCAGCAACTGTTCAAAGTTGTGATGGCACTGAACAAATGGTAATTATAACCAGTCCTTGAAGTTCCAACCATTCTAGCACTGACATGGCATATGATTGCATTTTGGAAGCTTGACAGCTGGCTCACATTTATGAAGGTTACTTCAATGGTCACACAATTGCCATTTGCAACCTTCCCTGCCAGCTTCCCATAAGCAAAGTCAATAAGGAAGCCAGCAGGGAACATTGCAAGTCAATCTGGTAAGTTTTCCTGACTTTCTTTCACTTATGCCACACATTGCCCATCTCCCAGTCTTGTCCTGTTGCACCATCCATCTTCTGGTCTGCCATTCTGCCAAATGACTTTGCTTTTGGGAAGCTGGCAGGGAAGGTAGCAAATTGCAATTACATGACTGTGGGATACTGCAACTTTGTAAGTACAAGACAGTTGCCAAGTAACAAGATCATCATCATATGAATACGGGATGCTGTGGTGGCCAGAATTCCAAAGACTGACGATAATCATTTATTCAGCAACATTGTAGCTGAAAAAAATAACTTTAGCCAATTGAAGAGGGATATGAATTTCAGTGTTTGTCTTGCCAGCCTTATGGTGTAAGACAATGTTGGGAACACATTGTGGGATTTGAAATAAACCCCTTAAGTATTTAGATTGTATTCTCCATAAAAAGATAAATGGCTATATGACTCCAAGCAAAAATTAATATCCCAGATGTAATCCAAAATTCTTGTAGCAGGAATATATGTTTGACCATGGGCCAAAAATTAGCAAGCAGAACCCAGATATCTTCTTTATTGATTTGAACTATCAAAACTAAACCTAGTCCTTTGTGATTAATACTTTACGATCTATAAATAAAACTAAAGTCAAGATAGGGTCCAACAACTGAATAACAACAACTTAAGTTGTGAAACAAGACCTGCTATTTCTGAGCTTGCTTTGGGAGATCATTACATTAGCAAACTCATATTAATGGTCAGATCTTTCCTCAGAAACTTATTTTCTATTGATAAGGTTTTTTATTTGTTTCAGTCCTGGCTGGTCGGCTTCCTCCTCAGGTTGGCTAAAATATTGACCTAGCTACTGATTCCTAAACATTTGTTTCTCTTCAGTGCTTGGTCAAGCCTAGAATAAGAGAATTCTTTTTCAATTCTTTTCTGGTTTCCCAGAGGGCTGGTGTGGAAAGAAGAAACTAGTTTATAGTGATGAGTGGCAAGGAAACCCAATTGCTAGTTGTTGTTCACTCTCAGAATAATAGGCCCGGAGAGAAAAGGTGTAATATTGAAGGGTCCTCCCCTCATTAGAAATATTAATCCTACATGTACAATGTCTATGGAGATTCTCAGTCAGAGCTGAAGAAGCTTCTTGGATGAAAGGTGAAACATCTTCATAGAAAAACCAGAAAGTCCAGATGCCTCTTTAAAAAGAATCTTTGGTATAGGTAAAGTGTATATTAAAAAAGTAACTCGAGTCTTTAAAAGCATGACATTTTATTGCTTTTTTTCAACCTTTTCAAATATTACAAAAAATAGTCATTAAACAAATGATAAAACATTGGATTTTTTTCCCATTACATATACTGTAGAATTTTGTTGGCATTATATAAAAGAATAAAATATTATCTCTAAATTCACACAGTGTAACTTTGGATATAATTCTGTAAGAAAATGATGTATGATTAGAAAACCATTATATAAATTGGAATATACTGTGGAATTACACCTCAAATCAAAGTAGATGGTTTTGTTCAGGAAGCAACTCTGAACATTTGGAAGACACTTGCAAAACAAAGTATCAGTGACAAAAGGGAAGTTTTGAAAGGATGCATCTGCTAGCCAATAAACTGCATTTATAAAAACCTATCCTTTAAATAAGTTATTCTAAGATTGCAAAACAGTGACAATATATGCTAAATATGATTTTTTTTAAAAAATTCACACCAATGATAACCATTTTCCTGTTCTTGATAAATTTTCTAAAAAGTAATTTAAAAATTCAAAATAGTAAAATCACAGGACAACATTTTGTATTAATACAAGTATCTATGGATATTACACACCTATTCATTCATGAAATTAAATGGTTCTTCATAATAATTGTGCTAAGTAATACATGGGATCTATATTAATCATTCTAACAACCATTACATTACTCACAAAAATATATCAAAAGAAAATAACATTCAATACATTTTACTAATAGCCAACATGCACTATGTTGGGGACATAACACAATTCATTAACAAACTCTTTTAAGCAATGAAGACCCATGAATATTTGTGATGCACCACAGTTATTTAACATTACAATTATAGTTGGAATTTTTACCAAACAACATTGTTTATAAGACTACCATACACAGAAATAAATTTAATTAAAGTAAAAGAGGAAAAATATCATATTGAATGCTAAGTAATGTACATGCTTTGAACACCATCTTACATAGTTTATTGATTGCCTTGAAAAACTGAATAATTTGTTTTTAGTATAGTTAATGTGAAATATGGAAATTATGCATGTATATATGTATATAAGTGTATATGGGTTCATGAGTTCCCACAGACTCATGAAAAAAGTATCTGTGTTCTGTTTATGACATTAAACAACTTTAAACAAAATGTTTTAATTAATTAAAATTCAGATATTCTGGACTGAAAATGTGTTGCTTTAAAGAACAGAAAAAGTACATTTTCTCAAATTGCTTTGCAGTTATTGCCACTAAATCTGTATCTAGAAAACAGTCACTTAATGGAACTAGTATTCTCATAGTGGGAATATACTGGCTATAATTAGATTTCACTCTCGGGTGAATTATTAATCTGTAATGTTACTCATTTATAGCTTTTAGGGCAATATTTATATCTACATACAATAAGGTATGTCTTTTATGGTTTGGCTTTACTACTATAATTTTATTTATGGAAAAAGAAATAGTATTTTTACAACATACAATAAACAGAACATTATAAATTAGCCCTGGAGTTTTAAACATCATATTTAGACATCTGCTATAAAAAAATAAAATGTGTAATAATGAATTAATAAGCAGTATTTAAGCAAATAATGTAAACTACACTGCAAGTCATGTTATCTCTGTCATTAGAAATTATTTTACATAATTAGCAAATAAATAATGAGTTTCAATAATTTTCAGATATTTATGTAAATTAACTTATTAACCCTTTGGCATTGAACAGCATTATTGAATGTCAGGCATTTGAAAATAAAGGGTTAAAAGTCAAACAATCTAGTTAAGTCTTTGTAAATTTCTACACATGGCTCTGAACACAAATATTTATAATAACAAAAGACAAGCATAATTAATTTGGAAGCTGTCAATTCTAATGAACATGATTCACTTGCCTACACTAAATAACAAATTTGAAATGTAATTTCAAAGATACAGAAATATTTATGAGATACAAACAAATATGATTTTTAAATAAAGAAAAGTGCGTATTTTTTAAAAAACCTAAGGCACAAATTGTGCAAGCACTCAGGAATGAAAATATTATCCTGTTTCCAATATGTCATATCAAAACCAAATATATTAATATTAATTTGATCATTTTTAGGCATCAGATTTTCATTTTAACATACTTGGGTACAAATTTCATTTTTTTCTTTCTTTGCTCCACTTTACATTTGAGCATTTTCGAGAATGATTGGGCCATTTTTGACAACTATTAATTTTATTTGAAATTTAATAAAATCCACAAATTGATTTAACTATATTCAAGAATTTGCTTTTACCAGAATTCTAGACATTGCCAAATGAAACTACAAATCTTGCATCCTTTACTTGCTTCCAAAAAATTTAAGTTCAACAATATTGGGATGCTTACACATTGCAATGCCTTTTCTACATTGTAAGATTTTTTTTAAAAAATATTTGGTGCACTGTAAACCAGAGAATCTTTTGAGTTTGAAATTAAGTTATGTGTATTTTCTGTTACAGTTTTCACATAGCCATATTAAAATAGATGTTTACATTAAAATGTTTCTCTTCAGTACTGATCTAAAAAACTTAACATTTTAGAGAATCTTATTATATGTCTTATTATAAAATTGGTAAACTATTTAAGCACAATCAAACCTTACACATTTCATATATGGTGTGCTGAAATCTATAATGAGAGAACAAAAACACAGGGCTTAAACATTAAACAGATAAAACTCAGCTGCACCCAGCATTTTATATAAATGGTTTTATTGATCTAAGACAAATATGCTTTGGAAAACATTTTTTAAAATTTACCATAATTTTAAAGCAATTCTGGTTTTATTTCCTTGAACTGAATGTTAAAATGATGGATTCAAGAACTTACATAAATTTATTTTCAATGTCAAGTAGCAATAAAGTTTATGTAAAAGAAATCAATTCTTAATGTAAATCCAGATGTTCTGATACATTACTACTAGAAAATTTACATTTATTTGATATAAATTTCTTCCCTCTCCTACAGTTACCAATCATCAAACTCTCCCAGCTCTCTGGAATATATTTCTAGGATGCCCTAGAGAAAATTAAAACTTAATTTACAAAAAGAAAACCATAATCATGTTTTTGAAAGGCAGTCTAAATAAATGCCAATCTAGACTTCTATATTTAAAAAAACTGCTTTATTCTTTCAATATAATCTGCTCTTGTGGTTTGTGAATTAAAAAATAAATCTGACAAGTTGACATATAAGACTTATTTTTTTAAAAAAATGCAATACAATGGTGTTTAACAGTACAACAGAAAATAATTCATATACAAATGCAATCCATAAAATAATATGAAATAAAGGCTGAAATACTGCAATTCACTAAATTGCATATGTATGATTTGTTCTTATAAACTGGCATAATATTTGCAAAAACCCAACTAGTAAATGCCTGATAACAGGACATTTGTATTTAAAATTATATAAAAATATCACATACAATGCAAACCAATAATTTATAGTTAAAAATGATCTTTGACTTACTGATAACTAAAAAAGAAATTACTTTTCCTATTTAAAAATTGAAACAAACATTCCATTAAAATAAATATTTCCACAGTGATAGACATTTCTTGCTGGAAAATCTCACTGTTGTTCACAGAAGTACCTAGTACTTAAAAGAAGCTGTAAAGTCACCCTCTTTCAATATATCCTATAAAATAATATCAGTGTTTTACCTCTATAATGAGGTTTCAGCATCTACATACTTTAGTTCAGATGTTTTTTCAATGTCTATTTTCACACATGACTCATTTTCAGGGCTGTTAAGAAAAATTCACATAGTTAAAAACACCAAGACAAGGGTATTAATAATACATATTGATATAAATTAGCATATTGCTAGGAGCATAAAGCAAGATTTAACCTATGAAAACCTTTTTAATTAAAAAAAGTTATACATTCTAATAATACAACCTTATAAGTATCTTCTTTAAAGGTTAGCAAGTTCAGTAGAACATTCTTTTAGATAAATGAATATGGTTTAATAATTAAGAAATCACAATGATTCCTACTTTGTGTATCAGATACATATTTAGAAATGTAAAATAAATTATTTTTGTGTTATAATCCAGTATAACCATTAGAATATAAAGCTCTTTGAATTATCAGAATTCAGTGAAATTTGAATGGATGGATGGACAGATTGTAGATAACAGACAGATAAGACAGACAGACAGATATATAGGGCTGCACTGCAAATACCCAGTAGCAAGTGATAAATTTATGAGTAATTCAGAAGCATGGATTGTTGTAATGTCTGAACTCAAGACTTTGTAATTGTGTTGGCTATTATAGCCAAATTTGCAGGTCATTTGAAAAAATCAGCTAAAGTCACTATATACTGTATTACAGAGGGGAAATGAAATGATGAAGTTGAATAATGAGTGAATCAAACAATTGTTAAGATAAAGGAAGTGTTCATGTAATATGTCAACCCAGAAATACTATATATTTACAGTGAGTCTCAAATTCACCCACTCAAATGTGCAATACTAAAATTAGAATAATGAAACAAATTTAAATTCTATGAAAGAAAACTGAAATATTTTGTATCAAGAAAAAGCAATATACTAGAATCTTTTTTGCAACTCAAACAATGGCTACAAATAATATAACCAAAATTTGCCAGCCTACCCCAGAAATATGGCAGCACAATTTGCAAAACATGTGCTTTAAGGCAGGGCATTCTTCAGTCAGTGACATTGCCACATCAATCTCTCAAGCTCTATTTTTTTAAGGCTAAAAAAAAATTGTCACTGCGCACAAACAGCATTGTCCACCATTATTTTATGTAATTTGGAGCAGAGTTCTTAATGTATAGTCAAAGCAACTATGTTATTCTCAAGCAAAGAGTTTATATTAGTCCAAATGGTTATTTTCTTTCAGCAATATATTATTCATTTTCCAATATATTTATCATGCAACATAATGTGTTATCATTTGAGAATATTCTAGAGCACATTACCTGTCCCATTCAAAGCACTATAGTAAAAATGTATCCATTTTGTTAATAAGGATATTTGATTTTCAGTTTTGCTTATTTGTGGTAAAATGTATCCTCTTTTTGTTATAACCATCATTCTAAACAGCTGCTTAACATAAGTTGTTTGGTATATGTTTAGGGCAGTGATTGCAAAGTCATGTCATGCATGTGAAAGGTGAAACACTACAATGTTTTGGATGACATACCAGCATTCACCTGACAACAACTATTCTTAAAAGCATGCCTCATTCTTACACTAGGGTGGGTGAGCAAGAATGAGGTGTGCTTGGGGAACAGGATGCTTTTTTAAGTGGCAGCAGGGCATTAGGGCTGAAATTGAGATTTGGGACTCTACTTCAGGCCCATCCTTGGCACCACTGCTTAGGTTGGCCTATATGGAGGAGGGAAGATACGTAATTGTTTCTCTTTTGGGGTGGAGATGTGTGTGACATGCCAGAAAAGTCAAGTTAAGCATTTTCTGAATATTTGACACACCAAGCCCAAAAGGTTCACCAACATTAGTTTGGTATATAAATTAACAACCAGCTCCGTTTCCATTCTAAACATGTAAAGCAAAAACAAAATCATAAAGCATGATTAATCTACCTCAAGTTAGATCTTGTTACTTTGGCATTCTCTGTGTTCATGGAAAGAGCCTTCCACTGTGCAGTTTTGGCCATTTCATCTGATATGTTTACCACAGAGGGGTCAATGCTGGGTAATAAACACACACTGATTAGTTCTACATGCCTTGCTAAACCATTAATGAGGTGTCATACTCTACCATTTTAAGCCTTGATTATGTTTTTTGCATGGGTACTAGAAAATATTGCAATATTTCATTTTAACACTAAGAATCTCAATGCTAAAAATAATTCACATCCCAGTTCAATATTAGTTCTAAATTAGTCTATGAAAATAGGTAATTTCTAATGGTCTGAACCACATTATAATAGAAGATAGGAAAAGTTTTTTGAAAGAATCACTTTTACCTATTTTCTCTACCATGTATCTTTTCCTGGAATTATCATAGACTATATACCAGCAATCATTTTCCTCTGTGGGCATCAGGCTCCATGTAATAATAAATTAAATGAGTATATTTTTACTCTGCTTCAAAGCAAAGAATAGAAAGGTAAACTGGACATTAAGAAAGGGAAGTATTTTTACTACTCTGCCCTCTGATAAATCAGTATTTTGTAACCTGCCATGCTAATGATGGCAGCCTTTCAGAGAATAGGCACAACTCCAAGGTATCCATTTTGTAGATATATTCACAATATAATACTTCATCGAATGGAATTGGTGTTATTGCTTTAGGAAAATTAAGAAAAACATTGTTATAAAACTAACTTAACTATATGATTAATGATATTAGCAGAGATACTTCATAAAGTAAGTTTCTTAAGTGTGTTATTTCATCCCATCTTATTTTCAACTGATAGTATAACTGGACAGATGTTGTTCCTGAATTGATTAAGGAACTTTATGAGCTTTAGTATTCCAGAAAAAATCAAGTGAAATCATGTGCAGTTAATGCACAATACCATTTTAACAGCTTCTGTTAAGAAAGGATAGAAAACTGGCAATAAGCAGTTCACAATACATATTTTTATTAACTTGAAGGAAAATATCCATAGTTATAACTGTTTTCAGCAGAAAGTCAAAGCAAGAATAAGCATTATAGCTTCCAGACTACTCACTTGGTATTAATTTTTCATGAAGAAATAGTCATACTTAAAAAAAAAAATTTCAGTCTAAAAATGCTAAAACAATATTGAATCCAAGTGGTAGCAGATCATATAAGGAATAGTAATTTAAAAAATGGTAAACAGATATTTATTTGGGGAATAATAACATTTCTAATTTGATAGTACAGCATTCTCCAACCATTTCGTCTGTACAGACCAGCAAATGTGGGAAGGGATGGTTCTGTGTGAGTGGTGGGCAAGAGTACATGTACAGCTCCATTACCACAAGTGGCGGAAACAACTGCCCGCTCTCATGCAAATAGAGTGTAGGCGCATGCACTCGCCCACTGCTCATGCAAATGGAGTGCAACACACATTTGCTCACTGCTTATGCAAATGGGGATGCAAGTGCACGCTCACCCATCACTTCTGAGGCCCAGTTCCAAACAATTCAAGTTCAGGTAGTGGGCCATGGTCTGGGGTTTGGGGACCCCTGTTATAGCACACAACCAATGTTATTTACACATGTAAAAATAATGTCCAGGCTTTCTCTAAATGATAAAAGTCTCAGTTTAATATCTTCAGTGTCTTCCACATTAACTATGCACAATAACAGATAAGACAGAACTAAAGAAAGTTCTTCATATAGATACAATTGACTGGTATGGAGTCATCTGATCTGTTCAAAATATTCATTAAATAAATACCATGTAGTGCAATATGATGATACATGCAGCTACTTTATAGTCTTTGGTCCTCTTTCACACCATAATTAATTCTAGATTATACAAAAATCCTTCAGAATTAAATTGAATAAGCTATTATATAAAATAAAATTTAAAATAATAGGTAAATACAACACCTGTATTTTAGAGCTTTCACAGGAATTTGTAATACTTCACTTCTTTCATATGGAAGGTGTACAGTTTCACTGTCCACTGCCTGAAACATTCGTTCCGCTTCCTGAAAGTTATATATAATCCAATACAGGTTTAACAAATTTTGAATAATAAGAGAAATGGAAAAATGAATTTTGTATTTTGTCAACATTGACCTAAAAGCAGGCATTTTGGAAACTGCATAGTAACAGATTTCACCCAACATTTGGGGAATAAAGAATAAAGGGTTGTGAAGAATTCAGGCCAGAAAATTATACTCTAGTCTCCTCTTATGAAAACTCCTTCCTGTGCAAACTAACAAGAATTTGAATTATGGCACTCAAATTCAGGTCTACAATAGCCACCAAAAAAAGAATATATTTTTTTACCATTTGAATTTTTGCCAACAACCAAAGATGTGAAGAATTTTTCATTATGGACCATTTTAACTCAGAAATGGGTCATTCTGAGTACAGATTAAATTACTTAACTAATTAGGAAAAGGTCTAACCTTGAAATGGCCCTATTCTAAAATGTCCTAGTCACACGGAATTGGCCCATTTTGAGGTCAGGCCATTTAAAAACAGTTCTAATACAATTACTTCACAACAAAATAGTCTATTGCTAGATTACTGTGTTATATGATGAGGTATTTCTAACTGTAAACCCCTTGTAATGGAAGATAATATAGTACACATTGTCTATGTACATCATTTCAAATCTATTGAACTTTTCTTTGACCCTTGTGTTATTTATACAAACACATTAAAATTTATGCCAGCCTAACAGTGACTTTACCGACAAAAAGTTGTACTATGTATCATTTAAAAATTTCTAATTTACAATATTAGTCATAGAGAAATTTTAGTACATTTCATTCCAAATATACTTATATTAGCTATTAGTTCACATTTGTTTATATCCTGACTACAACATATATTTTCTGAAATAATTTACTATGGCTTGTTTATTGTAAGATTATCCTGAAAACAATTAACCATCTACAAATACTTTTTTAAAATCTTTGAAAAGACTTCTTAATATTTGAAAAAGATCATTTACATGTGACACTTATACAATATCTATGTTTAGTGTATATTCTGTTTATGTTTGTGCTGTCATATTCCTATTAATCACATCTCATTTTGCATCTTTTTATAGAGCTTTAATGAGCCACTATATTTAGAGGAACTTGAATCAAATATCGGAAATGTTTTCCATTTCCCCACCAAACACTGCTTCGATATGAACACTATTTCACTTACTTCCTTTGCTTTTTTCTTTTTGTCATCTTCCTTTTTCTTCTTACTTTCTGGCATAAGGTCATCAAGCCAACTGAGCTCCCGTTTGGTGAAACACAAATCCATAAGTTTGCGAATAAAAACTAAAGCTAAAACCTTTAAAACAGTTTTAAATATAAATTACTAGCAAATCAAAATACTAATATATAGAATTAATATAAATTACAGTACACAGCATTAATTGCATAGATTTAATATTATCATTGAATTTCATATTTAGATATTTATAAATTGTGAATAACGTTGTAGTGAAACATTAGCTTACCATCATAGGAAAAACAACAGCAGCAGCTGATGCTTTAATTGCCCACAAAAGAATAAGACATGTAAGCTGAACCACTGTAAATACATGTACTTTCCATAATGGCACGTAACGGAGATAAATCAAATCAGGTTGATGTTTGGCAGGCATACCAAACAGTTTAATACGATCAAAAAACTGTAATGGAAAGAAAAATTATTAAACATATGTCTAAAAACAATTTTAGAAAACAAAATTATAAAAATAAGTGGATTACAAATTAGGCATGACACTTCTTTAGTGAAAATAATAATTGTACACTAGCTACTAAAAACTTTTAGAAATAAGTATGTGTATGCACATATGCAACCTGTACTTGTATGTACGCACTCTGACTATATAGCTATTATTACATTTTTCCTGCCTTTTGTCTTCGCCTTGTCCCTCTCCCTCCCTCCCTCTCTTAAAGTGGCGAAGATACCCCATACTCCTGTTTTCTATTTTCCTCAAAATAGCAACCCTGTGACTTGGATTGGACTAAGAGACTATGTCTCAACTGGCTTTTGTGCCTAAGTGAGGCTTACAACTTAATTTTCTGGTTTTAGGCCAGTACCTTCATCAATACCTCAAACGAGCTATTACAGCAATGATAAATTCAGAAACCTATCTTGTATAAGCCCATCTTATGTTCTTTAGAGCTCAGTATGTGACCTCCTGTCCTTTATACTTTCAAGAAAGTGCCAAAGGCACTCAAAAGTCATCATGTATGGGAGCAGAGTGAGACAGGAAAACCAAATACTGCATCTATGAGCATCTATGTTACTTTTTTCTACCGATGCAAGATGAGTAAAATGAAAACTTGCCTGAATGCCTTTTAGAGAGGATGCTCCCATATAAAGAAAAACACCATATAAAACTGGCATTGGAATAAACTGTAAAAAAAGAACAACAAAAACTCCAGCAAGTCAAACTTTGAAAATTAACAGATCAATGAATATAAAAACATTAAGTACTTTTTGCAAAGATTTGACTATTTCATCAAAAAAATGTACAGATTTAACAAAATAAATATTTCAGTGTATTTTTGAAAAAAGAGCCCAATAGAACATAAGTGATTGGTAAGTATATGGTTAGGGGAAATGGTTCAGATATAGGACATTACTATTCATCTAGGCAGAGATGATATATAATAATGTCTAATTTGACTGTAGATTATGAAAATGAAAAATATAGTGAAGGACTTGATAGTAATGAGAGATTAATAATATGGATATGGGACTACCATTTTTAGTAGTATTAATGGATCTTGGGAAAATAAATATAAGGGAAAGGGGAGGGGAAGGGAAGGGAGAGAAGGGAAAGGAAGGGAAAGGGGAAAAACTGTTTTAATATACTAAACTTGCAATAGAATTTTTAAAAAATCTGCTTCTTACCTTTAAAACAGAGGTCATAAACACTGATAGCCCCATCAGAACAAAAATCATTAATCCCGTCACTCTTTGTTCACGGATTCCAAGGAACTTTGGTTGTTCTCCTGGAGCTGAGCACTCAGATTCCACTTTTAAACTGTTCACATGACTTATTGAAAGGACAGTTGCAGCCACAAACCAAGGCAAGCCCATGATAGAGCATATACCTAACATAATGCCAACCATGAGCAGATCAAGATGATAACCACAACCTTTCTGTGGAATCAAACAAAAATGCTTCGTGCTAAAATGGTATCATAGTAAACAGATTATGTTCACAATATTTAGAATGTTTATATAAAGGTTTATTATAAAAATGGACCAAATTTAAAATTGTTTCACACTTCATGAGTCATTGAATATACCCAATAGAATACAATGCACTAAAATGAAAAAGAAGTGCAAGGTTTTAAATTACATTTGAGAGATACAATAAATACTACTCTACAAAATTACAAGGTTGGGATTTCTAGAACACATTGTAGTGGATAAGAATTTTTAGGATAAAAATAAGATTTTAAAGCTTCAGTATTTGGGAAAAATTAAATTATTCATTGAATTGGCACAAAAAATGGAATGAAAATAGAATAGAATAGAATAGAATAGAGCACAGCACAGCACAGCACTTTAAAAAAAAGTAGTGTGATTGGGCACAGAAGAAATTTGTCTCAGGTGCAGAAGTGTACATGTAAACCAACAGAGTAATAATAATCATAATAATGATATCAATAAGGGCATAGTAGAGAAAATGAGAAGGATAATAATATTACAGCCATACAACATAGGTAAATATACCTAGTCATAAGACAGTATTGGGAAGATTAGGTGTTTAGCAGAGTGATGACATGAGAGAAAAACTGTGTCTAGTTGTTTGACATGTAATGCACTATAGCGATGTTCTGAAGGGTTGAAACAGTTTAATTCAATATGTGAGGGACCTGTACATAATTTCTCAATCTTCCTTCTGACTCATACAATATACAGATTTTTTAATGAAAGGCAGGCTGTTGTTTTTTCTATCTCCAATGGATAGTTTTAACTATAACACTGTTACATTGGGTAATGGAAAGGCACACTCAGGCTAAAGGCAACAACAGCTCTTTATTGTAAAAAACAAGTATGTACAATCCAGTGAAGGTTGAGTCTGACAGCAGCCCTTTTATAGGGAGCTGTCAGACCCTTCGACCAATGAGATTAAACCTCTGTTCCCGCCGCAACAGAGGACCTTGATGGAAACCATTATAACTGTAGCTAGTATCTAACACCCCTCCCTTCTTAGATGGAATCATCCTACTGGTAACACAGTCATGCAGGTAGGCGGGTTTTTTGGTAGCTCTGCCAGACCTGCACAGTTCAGTCGGAGGGTGTTCTTCGGACAGGTCAGATGGACCTGTTTGCTCCACAGCTCCGCTTGGTGGAAGCTCCTGGAACCTTTCATAGGCCATGGCTGGAGCTTCTAGAGCCAGTTCGCTCGGAGCTTGCTGCGGGCCTGCAACACAAGAAGCTAAGTATCCCAGTGACATTGGGTTTGAGTTGGCTGTGGAAGGAGTGACTTCATGCTCCTTTTGGTAGGGCTTTGGCTAACTTGTGCAGGAGTTACCTCTGGCTGTCTAAGAGTGGAGTTGCAGAGGCGCCATGGAGTTGGTCAATGTGCCTTCTCCAATTCCAACCATCCTCGAGCTCTACGAGATAAGAGCGAGGCCCGGTGATGCCTATCACTGTGGCAGGAATCCACAGAGTTCCTCTGGTGTAGTTGTGGGCGTAAACTGAATCCACTACACTAAAATTCCAAATTTTCCTTGTGGAGTCAGGGGGCGATGCAGCAGAATAGTTTGGGTGTAGCCAGTCTAAGTGGGACCTTAGCCGGCGACCCATGAGAAGCTCAGAGGGGCTTCTCCCTGTAGTGGCACTTGGCATGATGTGTTGAATTAGCAGATAATGGTCAGCCCGTGTTTGCCAATCTCCCTAGGGCCTCTTTTGCAGATCTCACCATTCTCTCCGCCTGACCATTGGAGGCCGGATGGAATGGCATGACCAGGGCATGTCTTATTCCTTGTGCTGCTAAGAAGGTCTCAAATTGCAGGGCCGTGAATTGGGGCCCGTTGTCAGAGACCGGGACGTCAGGCAGGCTGTGTGTGGGGAATAGTCTCCATAGTACCTTGATGACCGCTTCTGTAGTGGAAGTCATCTGGACTACCTCTAGCCATTTCGAGTAAGCATCCACAACTACAAGGAATGTCTGGCCATGAACTGAGCCAGCAAAATCAATGTGCACCCTAGACCACGGTGCTTGAGGTAGCCCACACTCCTTAGCGGGGCGCCTCTGGGGGAGCTGGTCTGGACTCCTGGCATGGTATGCAGGTAGCCACCCATTCTTCGATCTCCCTGTCCATGTTAGGCCACCACATGTAACTCCTGGCCAAAGACTTCATCCTGACAATTCCAGGATGCCGTATGTGTAAAGCCTCTAATACTGCAATGCACAGTTTGGGTGGAACAACGACCCGGTCCCCCCACAGCAAACAGCCATTAATAACAGACAATTCATCTCTCTTACAATACATTTTGAAATCAGACCCAACAGGCCCCTTGGGCCACACCCTCCACACCCAGTTCAAAATTTGTTTGATGGTGGAGTCTTTTGCAGAGTGGCGGGTAACATCACTAGACGAGACAGGACCAGTCTCTAAGCAGTCAATAAGAAGAACTAGCATCTTGGGCAAGAAGTTCTAGCAGCAGGCAATGACTCAAAGCATCGGCATGCCCCAAAGTGGAGCCAGGTTGGTAGATAGGTGTAGGCAATAGGAAAATAGTCCATCTGGTCATCCATGGCGATAATGACACAGGAGTAGGTCGGTCCCCCAGCCAGCAAGCCCAGCAGGGATTCCTAGTCTGTAATTAGTTCAAAATCATGGCCGTAGAGGTATTCATGGAACCTTTTTACACCGGGCACAGCAGCCAAAGCCTCATGGTCCAGCTGGTTGTAGTTCCACTCGGCAGTGGATAAGATCCTTGAGTAATAGGGTATGGAAGCCTTGGTTCCATTGGGCATGCAGTGGCTGAGGACGGCTCCAATGCCAAACGGGGAAGCGTCACAAGTCAACACCAGTGGCAGGGTCTGGCTGTACTGCACCAGGAATGTGTCTGCTGACAGAAGTCTTTTTACCACGGAAAATGCGGCTGCCTTGGCTCTGCCCCAGGACCACTTTGCGTTCTTTGCCTGGAGACTATGTAAGGGCTCAGCAACAGTGGCTTTCTGTTTAAGAAACACGCTGTAGAAATTAAGGAGCCTGAGGAATCCCTGCAGCTTGGTTTGATTGTGAGGTGTAGGGGCGTCGTGGATTGCTTTAATTTTTTTAGTGGTTGGGCGAATCCCCAAGCCGTCGATTAGGTACCCAAATAATTCAACCCTTGGCACGTTAATTTGGCATTTTTCTTTTTTGAGACGGAGGCCTTTGTCTCGAATTCTGGTCAAAACAGTTCACAAGCATTTGAAAATTTGCGCCTCATTTGCAGCCAATACCAAGACTCCTGGAATCCCCTGCAAAAGCTGTTCCATGATGCTTTGGAACAGTCCAGGGGCAATACTAACTTCAAATTGCAAGCAGTTACATTTGAATGCACTCCTGTGCGTCACAATGGTTTGGGCCTCTGCCATAGTGCCATCTACAGGCAATTGTTGGTATGTCTCCGCCATGTCCAATTCAGTGAATACTTTGCCAGGGCCTAAAGAATGTAATAAATGTTGTACAATGGGTACAGGGTAAGCACTTTGTTGTAACGCTTTATTGATTGTGCATTTGTAGTCCACGCAGATGCGGACAGACCCATTAGATTTGACAGGTGTCACTATAGGGGTCTCCCAGCGTGCGTGATCAACCAGCTCTAGGATTCCGTAGCTTACAAACTTGTCAATTTTCAGATCGATTTTGGAGCGGAGAGCGAAAGATACTCTCCTGGGTTTTAGCCCTATAGGGGCTATGTTGGGGTCCAGATTAAAAGAGATTGGAGTCCCCACATACTTACCCAGACCGGTGCCAAAGACATCCTCGAACTCCCTAAAAATTGCTTCAGCACTCTCGTCTTTCAAGGCATTGATACCGGTCACTTCTAGGCCCAGGACTTCGAACCAGTCAAGCCCCAGAAGGCTCTGCAGGTCGCTGGTGACCACCGTCACTGGGAGCTGGCTGCTGTAGTTCTTGAATTGCACCAAGAAGGTACCTTGGCCCACGATGGGGACTCGGTTCCCCTGGTAATTGTGAAGGCGGATGGCAGGGATGCGTAGATGCTGCTTCTTCAGGCTAGGGATAGCCCGCTTGAGTGTAGACTATGGTATGATGACCCCATGTTGATCTCAATTTCGCATGGAGAGCCCTTGATGAGGACTGTGACCTTCAGCTTTTATGGCCGCCTAGTGTGGACTTGGCCGATTGAGATGTGGTAGGTGACTCTGGTGTCACCCTCTGAGCGCCATGGTGGCTGCTGCCATGCCCCTTGGTTGGGCCTCTGCTGGCGGTTATATCAACTTTTGGGCTGCCAGGTCATCGTGGGGTGCTCACTTCTGCAAATCTTGGCGATGTGCCCCTTCTGCTCGCAGCGCTGGCAGATAGCATCGAAGAAACAGCAAGATGATCTGGCACGGTCTCCTCTGCAGCTTGCGCAAGGCAGAAAATGCGGTTCAAATTTGTGCACCGGCTTGGCATGGCTACTGCGCATGCGGCAGCTGTCATCTTTGTCTTCTGAGCTCTTGAGCTCTTGGCCTCTGCAGCCTCATGATGTATGTGTGCGTGCCTTGTAGAGTGCTTTGGCGCTGCAGAGTTTCTGTAGACTTAACGGCCGATTAGGATGCCCTGGCTTCATCCAAAGCAATTTGTAGAGTGAGGTTAGATTTTGCAAGTAACCTCCTCTGTAAATTAATGTCCCGCACACTGCATATGATGCGGTCTAGTATACGTTCGTCTAGGTCTCAGAACTCGCAATATGCTGTGGCCTTCCGTAGCGCTGCAACATACTCATTGATCGATTTGCCTTCTTTCTGATTACGAATATTAAATTTGTGCTGGCGGATGTGCTTAGATGGCTTGGGAGCATAGTGTGTCCTCAGTGTCTGTTGGAGCACTAACCAAGCGACCGATTGTAGCAGTGTTGGCTCAGATAGGTCTTGGGCTGTTTCGAACACTTCCCATCCACAGTAATCGAGGAACATGTTCTTCTTTCAGCCTTCAGAAAGGTCCATGAGGTCATTGGCTTCAAGGAAGCAATCAAACCTCAGCATATACCAGTGTTCAGTGACTGGGTTATAAGGAGTCGGTGGGGCATACATGGCCATTTTGTGTTCTGAGGGCATTTTGAATTTGCCGCTCAAAAATGGCTGCTCAAAGCCGTGCTGAGCTCCGGGCTGGATTTACTTGCTGGATTGCTACACTCTTTTTGGTTTGCCTAGTTGCCTTCCAATCCCACCTTCGTCGCCACTGTTAGATCGGGTAATGGAAAAGCACACTCAGGCTAAAGACAACAACAGCTGTTTATTGTAACAAAGAAGTATGTACAATCCAGCGAAGGTTGAGTCTGACAGCAGCCCTTTTATAGGGAGCTGTCAGACCCTTCGACCAATGAGATTAAACCTCTGTTCCCACTGGAACAGAGGACCTTGTTGGAAACCATTATAACTGTAGCTAATATATACCTTTTTGTTTAGTTGCTGTATCAAATCAGACAGTAACAGAAATATGAATGACAGACTCAAATAATTCCTCTGTAGAAGGAATTATCAGTAGTTCCTGGGGGTAACCGAACTTCCGGAGCTGATGCAGGAAGAACATTTTGTGCCTTTTTAACGATGGTTAAGTGTCCATTTCAAATCCTAGGAGATTATAGAACCCCAAAATTTGAAGGATTCTACTGCTGATACCATGCTGTTGAAAATAGTAATAAATGGCAGAACAGGAGAATTCCTTCTAAAATCCACTCTTATCTCTATAGTTTTAAGCATGTTCAGCTCCAGATTGTTCTAACTGCACCTCAGTGCCATGTGTTCAACCCCCGTCTATATACAGATTCAATATCATTTTGAATGGAACCAATGACTCTTTTTATGCTTTTTACCTAAAAGACAAATTAAAGACAATATGAGAATGATTTTGAATACCTTGGAATACTATGAGGCCCATCCTGAAAAGCAAATGGCACTGATGTTCCTCGATGCGCAGAAGGCCTTTGACAATGTGAATTGGCAATTTATGTTTTTGCAACTGGAGCAGATGAATTTTGACAAGAAATTCACTCAAACTATACGAATGATATACCAGAAACAAGCAGCAAAGATAATGGTAAATGGAGAACTAACAGATCAGATTGAAATAAAGAGAGGTACGAGACAAGGCTGCCCACTATCACCACTACTCTTTGTCCTAACACTAGAGGTCTTAAACAGAAAGATCAGAGAAGAAGAAGAAATAAGAGGAATGAAAATTAAGAGAGAAGAGTATAAATTACAAGCGTTTGCAGACGACTTAGTTTTTATTCTTGAAGATCCATTAGAAACAGCACCCAAATTGCTAGAAAGAATAGAGGAATATGGAGAAGTAGCAGGCTTGAAAATAAACAAAGATAAAACAAAGATCATGACGAAGAATATCCCAGCAACACAAAAGAAAGAGTTGTCAGAAATGTTGCAGATTCAAAATATAAGTAAGGTTAAATATTTGGGGATATACTTATCACCTAGATGTAGCACTCTTAAAGAGAATAACTATACCAGACTAAAATGACAAATAGCAATTTACTTGGAGAAATGGGAAAATTTGCACTTATCAATGATAGGAAGAATCTCTACAATCAAAATGAACATTCTACCTAGAATTCTATACCTGTTTCAGACAATCCCAATCAGATTGGGTAAGGACTTTTTTCAAGATCTAAATAAAATAGTTTTGAAATTTATTTGGCAAGGGAAAAAAGCTAGAATAAAACTTAAATTACTACAAGATGCTAGATCTAGAGGAGGATTTGGGCTACCTGATTGGGAGCTATACTATCAGGCAACAAACTTGATGTGAATTAAGGAATGGATATTATTAAAAAACTCTAGATTATTGAATGTAGAAGGTCACGACTTACTGTTGGGATGGCATGCTTTCTTATGGTATAAGGGTACTAAATCACATGGTTACTTTAGAAGACATTATATAAGGGAGGCGTTGTTGTTAAACTGGGAAAAGGTTAAAAGACTACACTATTTGAAAATTCCAGTCTGGATGTCAACAATTGAAGCATTTTCATATCCAATAATATATAAAAAGGAACAAACAGTTAGATATATAGAAATTGAATACAGAGGGTGAGCTCAAATCTATTCAAGAGTTGAAACAAGAAGGGATGGAAATGAACTGGTATTCATATGTACAGATACAATCTAGATATAATGAAGATAGAAAAACTAAAGGTCTTTATAATAAAATGACTGATTTAGACAAAATTTTAACAGGCACTGATGAAAAAGTAATTTAAAAACTACATGGATATTTATTGGAGTTTAAATTGCATGAAGAACAAGTTAAAGAAACTATGATAGCCTGGGGAAAAAACTTTAGGTATGGGATTGACTTAGAGAATTGGCAGAAATTGTGGTCTCAAAATTACAAAATGACAATGTCTACTGCATATAGAGAAAACTTGTATAAGATGTTTTACAGGTGGCATCTACCCCCGACCAGAATCGCAAGAATGTACAAGAATAAATCAGAAAAGTGTTGGAAATGTCACCAGATACCTGGCTCATACTACCACATGTGGTGGACTTGCACTGAAGCTAAAAGATACTGGACTAAAATCCACATGTGGTTGGAGAAAATGACACACAAACAAATAGACTTTAAACCAGAGATCTTTTTATTGGGGATCATACCAGAAACCTACAACAAAGACTTAAAATATCTGATTGTAAATGTGTTAACTGCAGCCAGAATTGTATTTGCAAAAAACTTGAAAAACGAAACAATACCAAAACAGGAAGAAGTTATCCAAAAAATAATGGACTGTGCTGAAATGAGTAAATTGACATTTGAAATTAGAGAGCAAGAGGATGAACAATTTTATAAGATATGGGATTTGTTTTATCGGTGGCTAGGGGGAAAAAAACTTTGGAAATGAAAAATGATATACTTATGCCTTAATTGAAGAAAGTAAATGATGATATAATTATGCTGTGAAATAATCTAACAATGACACAATGAAGAATTAATATAAGGTCTGGTGATATAATGTATAAGGTTAAGAACTTATTATAATGATATTTCGCTGCTGATAAGCAATTCTAATAGGGGAACAAATGAAAACTGGTATATATAGGCAGCGATGCTTTGTTGAAAAATGAAGGAATAAGATCTCTGTTTGAAGGTATGAAATGCAAGGTCAACAATAAATATAAGTATACTTTCTGGGGAAAAATAATGCTAATGTTAACTGAATATATATTGTAGAATGAAAATGAGGCCTTTAGTTATATTAGATGAAATATTTGAGATGGTAAATATTATTTGAAGATGCAGATGTTAAAACACTTGTAACCAAACAACATGCTCCATGTGATGATTTTTTTTTCTTTTTTTTCTTTTTTCCCTTGTTTTTTTAAACCCTAGGTTATTGTGGTGTCCATTAAATATACAACAGAGAGATACGGGGTGTGTCTATGGGGGGAAACGTAGTAGGGATGCACCTGTAATCAAATGACATATTGTATGGGATGATGGGGTTTTTTTCCTTTTTTTTGTGTGTGTGGGTTTTTTTTCTTTTCCCTTTGCCTTTCTTTTTCTATTATGTGATTATGTTGTCTATGTAATAAAAAATAAAATAAAATTGGGAAAAAAAGCAGAAATCCACCTATAAATATGGACAGGCACAGCTTGCTGAATCAGCCAACAATTTTACATTTACATCACAATTCAGCTCAACACGAGGCTGTGCAAATGATTTGTAAGAAGCATAAGCAAAACATGTGAGCATAAATAAAACATTTATCACTTTGTTCCTCAAAATGTTAAAATAACACTTCTTTGAAAGACTTTTGCAGCTATAATGAAGGAGGTACACAACAATACACGCATGCGTATATGCATAGACAATATTTATGCTGGGACTGGTCATTTCCAAGTTTCTGCCTAAAATATAATTCTGTTGCCCCTCCCTACAACATCAATATTTCATTTACAATACTTTCCAGCTAAATTCCTTTACCAGTTTTTAAACAGTTTTTACAAAAAATAGTCCTTTTGAATGGTAGCCTTAGCACTCTTTGGTTGATCTCAACAAGCTAAGAAGGGTTGGATGTCGTTATCAGTGTGAGGCCAAGAGAAAATTACTTAGCTGTATACAGTACTAGCTTGGGAAGTTAAAAAAAGGCAATAGAAAAAAAGACAATATTGGAAAAAAGCAATAACAAACAGATACCAAGAAAAGATACATGCCCATGCAATCACCAGAGTCAAATCTTTTTCTCATGAAACTTTCCAAGAATAAATGATCTATATTATAAATAAATTATATTATAAATAATCTGTCTATTACAAAGTATTTAGCTGACTACAAAATTTTGACTTGTATGTTTCCTTTATATAGAAAATCACTGCAATACTGTAATTATTTCTAAAGTAAGTTAACTGTTTCATTGGTAAATGAATAAACAAAACAAATATTCACCTTGAGTTTATGCTCTTTTCTGTTTATGATAACTGCTGTAATTTGTTGATCCATAAAAATAAGGATGGTACAAAGCAAAGCAGGAACTGAAGCAACTACTAGGGTCCACCAAGGATTACTCCCTAGAGGATTGATAAGCCATCCACGATCACTCCGTGTAGGCTAAAATAAAACATAAACATACAGCTACCCAAAGGAACAGATATTTTTCATTATTTATAAGAGAAACACTATAAATACCTGGGTACAGATTATAATAAAAGCAATTTTAAATTTAAAAGATTAAATTTTGAAAAAATATGCTTTTCATATAAAATCCAATTAATACAAAAATACAACATTAGTTTAAACAAAATTGCTTAATTTGGCGTGATCACAAAGCATTATCATACTTAAGTGGTTCCCAAACTTTACTTTTTTAGCATCTGTTATACCAGTGTTTTTCAACCACTGTGCCGCGGCACACTAGTGTGCCGTGACATAGTGTAAGGTGTGCCGTGGGAAAAACACTTTATATATAGTCAATATAGGCACAGAGTTAAATTTTTTTAACATTTTCTAATGGTGGTGTGCCTCGTGATTTTTTTCATGAAAAAAAGTGTGCCTTTGCACAAAAAAGGTTGAAAAACACTGTGTTATACCACTATTAAAGCTTTGCTGAACCACCAAATAAGCAAGCTATTTAACAAATTTTAATTATAGCCTATGGCTGTCAGGAATCAAACATATGTACCAGTGATGATGAACCTTTTAGAGACCAATTGCCCGAACTGCAACCCAAAACCCACTTATTTATCACAAAGTGCCAACATTGCAATTTAAACTGAATACTGAGGTTTTACTACCTAAAATAATAAGGCAGAGGGCAGCTAATTGTTCTAAGAAAAATGTAATAAATGCACTTTCATGCCTCTTCATTTTTTCCTGTTTTTGAAATATTACATTCAGCAACAATAAAAAAGAAAGAATACTTTTGTAATATAATTTCTTGATTTTTCTCTTCATTTTCTTATCCCAACTTTCTCTGTATATTTTTATTTCTTTTCTTGTTAAAATAAAATAGTTTTAATTTCTATTATTGAAAGAGACATTGCCTTCCTCATAACTAAATACCCATCAATTATTTATCTGGAAGAAAACTACATCACCATAAAATGTCCTGTCCAGGACAGAAGAGGGGATAGTCTTAGCCTAGATACTTTTGGTTATAAGCCAAAAAGGGCAAAGCTATGGGTACATGGCCTGTATCTTGCAGAAAAAGACAAAGTTAGGGATGCTTTGAATCCACGGTATGGAGATCAAATAGCTTTTTTTCTTCTGCTTCTTTGTCTGATGAGTGGTTCCAATAAAGAAATATGTCCTCCCCCCAAATCTTTGTCCCAAGGAATCTGCAAATACTATGATTGTCCAGGGCTGAAAAATACAACATGAGTAGTTACTGATTTATACTCTTCGCTTCTCCACCTATGCTCTGTCGCCACCACCACTGTGGCTTGTTTAGCGGGGATGGCCTTGGCTATAGTGTGCAGCTTTGTTGGTTTTTTGTCCACTGCAATCCGGGAGAGAAAGAAAGATGGCACAACAGGGCTCTTTTGTTCACCACCGACGGAGCCATTGACTGACCAACCCAATCAAAGCTGATCCCAATGTAGGGGAGACTGCAGAGTTGGCCAAGCAAATTATCTCCCTCCCCCACTATCAAAGTGGATTCTGGGCACTGTGCTGCAATGTAGAAACAGGAAATGAAATGGCCAGCATGAGGGAAGGAGGGGGAGCAGGGAGAAGAGACGGAAAGTGGCCTCCTTCTTACCTTGTACCGGGTGCTCTGTTGCCCACTTTGCCATTGCAGCACTGCTCCATAGAGCTTGCCCCACCCACCACCACTGCCCAGATGCCCTCACTTCCCCCAATCACTTTTTTGCCTATCTGATTTCCAGCTTCTTCATATTTCTCTGTCACATTTCTCGCCATCATAGTTTTTTTTAATTCCATGAACTTCTGTTTTCCTGCAAACAATGGCGAGAAACGTGATGGAGAAACATTATGAAGCTGGGCTGGCATGGCAGAGAGGGCTCTGAGTGCCACCTATGGCATGTGTGCCATAGGTTCACCACAACTGATATATACCAAGAAGCAATTAAAAACAGATACTTTTAAATAAATAAAAATATAGTTATATAAATGTACAGGTAACCTTTGAGACATGAGAGTAATAGAGTTGGTGGTGACAGTTGTTAAGCAAATTGGCCTCACTTAGCAACCTGCACACATCCTATTTTCCTTTATGTGATTGTTAAATAAACATGCAGTTGTTAAGCAGAGCATGGGATGCTTCAGGGGTGGATAAGGCCATTAAAGGCCTAGCACAGGCTAAGGCCCATCTATCCCAAGCCTCCAAAAGCCTCCAATACCCAATATATCCTGTGCTCTGCTTCCTGCTCCTTGGATCCCCACAGAACTTTTCACCCTTGTATAAGGTGACCAGATTTTCAGATTGGTAAAGAGGGACACCTTTGACCGGGGGGGGGGGGGGAGGCTTGATTAAAAATTTTATACGGAAAAATTATGGACTGTGCTGAAATGGATAAATTAATGAAAGAAATACAGCTGGGTGATCTCTCCGGTGCCCCGCGCTTTCCTGCCTCCTTCCATCACGAACCGGATCACAGACAGTGGTCACATTGAGGAAATGGGGATTTTATAGTATCCTTCCCCTGGAGTGGGGAGGGAATGGGGATTTTATAGTATCCTTCCCTGGGGGGGGAGGAATTGGGGATTTTGCAGTATCCTACCCCTGGAGTGGGGAGGAAATGGGGATTTCATAATATCCTTTCCCTGGAGTGGGGAGGAATTGGGGATTTCATAGTATCCTACCCTTGGAGTGGGGAGGAAATGTGGATTTCATAGTATCCTTCCCCTGGAGTGGGGAGGAATTGGGGATTTCATAGTATCCTTCCCCTGGAAGGGGGGAGGAATTGGGGATTTTGCAGTATCCTACCCCTGGAGTGGGGAGGAAATGTGGATTTCATAGTATCCTTCCCCTGGAGTGGGGAGGAATTGGGGATTTCATAGTATCCTTCCCCTGGAGTGGGGAGGAATTGGGATTTTGCAGTATCCTACCCCTGGAGTGGGGAGGGAATGGGGATTTTATAGTATCCTTCCCCTGGTGGCGGGGAGGGAATGGGGATTTTGCAGTATCCTACCCCTGGAGTGGGGAGGAAATGGGGATTTTAAGGGTGCAGAGGACGTGCCTCTTGTCAGTTGGCATCGGCTACCCTCCCTTCTTCTGCCTTATCTCTCTTTGCATTGGGAAAGAGGAGCGGAGTGAGAAAGCAAGACGGATTGCCATTGTCAGTTGCCAGGCTTCTGCCCAGTAGCAGCAGCAGCAGGGCTGGCGCCTGAGTGTATGGCAGAGACACCCACAGCCTTCTCCGGCTCACTGATTCTCCCCAACCACACCTTTTTCCTCCTTTCCAGCTGGGTGGCGGGAGCGCCTGGGATCTCCCTAGGTCAAACCTGAGAGGAAGGGGGGAGATTCCATATGAAGGCATCCCGAGGCTCTACTTTAACCCATGCGGGAAGTTTGGGGGGGGGTTGCATCTTTTCCCTGGCTTCTCTGAGTTTTGTTCCTCCCGCTTCCACTCCTTCAGCTGGAGACAATTACACACACACACTCCAAAGAATCCCAGGCACACAAACAAGCAGCGTGCCGAGCTGTCATCAGGGCTGCTGAAGCTTGCGAGGGAGATCTAGAAGCAGATGGGATGGGACTTGGAGTCCTACGATCTTGGCGAGTGGGGATTCCTGCGATGGGATTTGGAGTCCTAAGACACTGGCCATTGGGGGCTGCTGCGATGGGATTTGGAGTCCAATGCCCCTGGCGATTGGGGGTTCCTGCAAGGAGATGCGGCAATAGGGGGGAGGGTCTGAACAAGCCCCCCGCCGACCCCCTCCTTTAGAAGAGCCAGAAGCATTACAGGAGGGGGGGGTTGCACATCCCCCCTCCCCCGAAGCCCAGCGCCTGCTTACAGCAGCCCCAGATCGCCAGTGTCTTAGGACTCGGCACACTTCTCCTTCTCCACACATGTCCCCTGTCTATTCTTTTCCTCAGTTCCCACGCCCCGGCGGATCCG
Source organism: Thamnophis elegans (assembly GCF_009769535.1). Taxonomy (NCBI): domain Eukaryota; kingdom Metazoa; phylum Chordata; class Lepidosauria; order Squamata; family Natricidae; genus Thamnophis; species Thamnophis elegans. The sequence goes on from NC_045558.1 coordinate 49,385,218, forward strand.
CACAAGTTCCTTGCCTAGTTAAGCGCGCCTTGGATCCCAGCCCCAGGGCACCTTTCCACGGTTAGCCAAACTCCTGCTCTCCCCGCAAAAGGTAGCCTCACCGCTGCCTCTCTCTATTCCCTTTGTCGGTTAAGAACAAAGCCCACGGTGGGGAAGCTGCTTGTTTGTGTGCCTAGGATTCTTTGGGGGGGGGGTGTAATTGTCTCCAGCTGAAGGAGCGGAAGCGGGAGGAACGAAGCTTGGAGAAGCCAGGGAAAAGATGCAACCCCCCGCCCCCAAACTTCCCGCATGGGTTGTAGATCCCTTGTAGGGGGAGGGGAGGGGAAGAGGCTCCGCGAGTGGGGGAGGGGAGGAAAATGGGGGATGCTGCGGAGGTAAAGGAGATGAAGAAGACCTTCATTGTGCCAGCCATCAAACCCTTCGGATCACTACGATTTCGCCACCGCCAGTTGCAAGGAATGGGAAGGAGAAGAAGGAAGGAGGGAGGGGGGAAGGAAAAGAAGAAGGGATCTACATGGCTCATCGGGCCGACGTGGAAGGCAAGCGGCAAGCCAGCCCTTCAAACTCATGCCGGCACTTTAGCGTGCCCCTCGGCCGCCATTCAGCGATAGATGTTTCGCTGAATGGCGGGCGAGTTCTAAACTGCCGGCATGACTTTTAAAGGGCTGGATTGCCTTCCGTGCGGGCCGACGTGGAAGGCAAGTGGCAAGCCAACACTTCAAAGTCATGCTGGCAGGCAGGGCTGGAGCGAGCGAGCGAGCGTGCTCCGTCTTGGTGGGTGCATGAGGAGAGCACTTTTCCAGCACTCCTGTGCCTGGAGAGCTCCCTCTGCATATGAGCCCGGGATCCGCCGTTTGCGCTCCCTTGCTCTGCCTCGCCACCCGCCTTCCCTATCTAGGGGCTCCTCCAGCAGAAATAGCAGAGTCGCATCGAGCGCCACTCTGCCTTCCTCTGTGCTCTTCCCACCCGGACGCCCAGAGCCTCCCAGCCCGCCCGGCCCGGGGTGAGTCAGCTGCAGTGCAGCGGGCAGCGATCCCACCACCATCCCCCCACTCACTCGCCCCGCCCGTCACTTACTCTGAGTTCGGAGAAGAAGCGGCAGCCCCAGGTGGCACTTTTCGCAGAGGCTTTCCCACGGCTTGTCCGAAAGTGGAGCTGGAAAGGCGAGCTCGCTCCCCGCTCACTCGCTACGCTACCCCACCCATGCGAGCGGCAACGGATGGGCGGGGGACTCATGTGGCGTGCTAAGCGGACTCCAGCCAATCAGTGAGCTGGCTGGGATGGAAAACTTTAAGCACGCCGCGTTTTCCATCCCAGCCAGTTCACTGATTGGCTGGAGTCCAGGCCAATCAGTGAGCGGCAGGCTGGGCTGGCTTAGATTTTTAGTGTAGATAGAATAGATGGGGGAACGGAACGAGCGAGCTAGCAGAAGCTGATGATGGGCGGGGGAGCCAGCGAGCGCCAAAATAAAGCCAGAGTTTTTGAGAAGCAGGCGGGATGCGGGAAAAATGATGAAAAATCGTGCCTGTCCCGCCAGATGCGGGACGTCTCGTCACCCTACCCTTGTACTGAGTCCCGAAGGCCTGATTCCCACCCCACTATGTCCCATACGTTCTTCGTCATTTATTTTTAAAAGATTTCTAGACTGCATGTTGGAAAAAAGGACAGGCCACGTGTCCCTGAATTATATGGCAGCCTCATGGAAATGGTTGCTATTTTTACATGCCCATGTGCATAGAGCAAAATAGTGACCACTTCCAGGAAACCAGCATGTGGCATAGAGACATGTTGTCCCATTTTGCTTAGTACAATCTCCACATGAGCATGCCAAACTGACAGATGCTTCTGCTAGGCCACCATCCAGCCCAGGAACAAACTGCTCCATTTTATTGCCATAATGTGATTTTCATAGAGCTGCAGAAAGCTGCTTGAGTTAAAACCATGAAATATGCAATCAAATATATGAATTCCACTGGTATAATATGTCATTGGATGTTATTCTATCAAGCATCTACAAAGCTAATGAATAATCCAGCTGCTGCAGTCTATCACATCAACAGCTACTTTTTTTATTAAATAATTTTTCCTGAGGATTTAATGGATAGTATTTTAGAGTTTATTAAGTGAAAATTAAAAAGCATTTGCTTACTTCAAATTTTTCAGGCACATTTAGTTTAGGAGAAGGAACTCCAACAAGATAATCGATGCAAACCATAATCACTATTGTCAAAAATATAGCAAAATCACTTATTGTAGATCGTACCTAAAAAAAGAAAGAAGCATAAAAGCACTTTGACATTTCAAATACTTATGTGCAATGAAATAGTTCTGAAGTACAATAACATTTATAATTATTCAGACTCTGTAATATGCTCTAACATCTTAATTTTAGAATATTTTAAAATAGGAGTCACCTGCTAATGAAAAAAAATCTTCATGAATAAATCTAAAAGTTAAAGCAAAATCTTGTAAAATAATTTATTTAACAATTTAAAAACCTATGTCAACAATTAAAGTATTTCTCCTTATTTTACAATGCATAATGAAAATACTCAATACACAGAATTTAAAAACTAGATAGCAAGCTATGCTCATTGTCATCAGCAATTTTTCTGCCTAATTAAATGTAATTTAGCATTGTTCCAATTCATCATTTCTCAAACTTTAATTAGGTTAACAATGATCAATTTAATGCTTCACTTTAATGTTAATTAAAAAATACTAGCAATGTATTTCATATGTATTAGCCTTTAAAAAACTTTTGTTACAATTGTTCAAGTTCAGCTCTAATAATTTATCATCTCATAATATAACATGAGTTGCTAACTGTGCACTTGTTTAAGCTAAAAGCTGTGCTATTTCAAATTGTATGTATCGTACCATATCATTCATATCACAATAAATATTGCAGAAAATGATACTGAATCAGGTAGCAGTCTAAAACATACATTTTAAACTGTTTGGAGGGATATTAGGAGAGATATTCAATGCTAAAGCTTGTTTTCCCAACTCTGACTTTCGAAAGCAGAATTCAATTTTTTCTATAGTGCTTAGGAAATTTTGTTAATTTTTGTATTGTATTACATAGTAATAATTCATATTATATTAATCATTAATATTATATTATTGATATTTTATTAGTTATATTCATTAACACTTGTATTACAACTTTAATGTAGAATACTGTGGCCACAGGAATAAGAATGAAAGAGCAGCAAAGAAATGTCTACTTGTTCTGTAGCCATGCTGCAATAGTCTGGATATGCAAATCAGCTTCAAGATCCTTTGTGTATCAATAAGACTAAGGATGCAGGAGGAATATTGGAAAATATTAAAATAATATATTCTTTGCCTTTAACATTACAAGTCAAATTATCTTCGGCAAAATACTTGCTGTAAAAAGTATGTAAAGATATAAAAGCTATCACAATTACCTTAGTGGGAAAATAACGTTTGGTCTTAAACTGCTTGAGAAAGGAGGAGAGGAAAAATGTTGTAAAGAATAATATAACAGACCAAAAAAGAACATCTGGGAAATATGGACCATGATGTTCACAAGCTGATCCAACAAATATGCCATGAAGATTATTGCATTCCTGTAAATACAAACACAAACATAAATCAAATGCTGCATTAAGAATATTCACATCTGAAATTAAATTTGTGTGTATTATAATTTCATCACCCATGAAATAAAAATCTTACAGTTGCTTAAATATAGACCAACCAACATTCACTTGTTAATTAAAAAAACAGTTTAATGTTTTAATATGCAAAAATACAAATAAATTTAATAATTAGCTCCAACTACTCAGAATTACCGTGTTTCCCTGAAAATAAGACCCAACCAGAAAATAAGCTCTGGCATAATTTTTCCAGATGTTCATAATTTAAGCCCTATTCCAAAAATAATCCCCAGTTAATAATGTCAGCCAGATAGACACATTTTAAGAGCATATTTCCCAAAAATAAACCCTAGCCAGAAAATAAGCCTAATGCATCTTTTGGAGCAAAAATTAATATAAGATCCTGTCTTATTTAGGGGGGGGGGGAACTATAGTTCTAACTAGAAAAGCCTAAAAGCTCCATAAATAAACAAATTTCTTCCCATGTTTAGCATAATTTGCCCTTTGTATGAAAATAGACATTTTATGGATTAACAAAATGAAATGAACTGGGATTGGACACTTTCGGTTAGGAAATCATATTGTTTATTGCTCAGAATATTAAAAACAAAGAAGAAATTATACTATTTCTTCTATACTAAGAAGGGTTTAATAAGAACAGTACTTGGTTACAACGCAATCAGTGACCAAATATTATTAATTAGACTTTGTGGACAACCACTTAAATGATAGCTATACTACTTTATGTTCCAAAAACTGATGCTGAAGAGGAGATTTCATGATCAAGTTAATAAATATGTCAAAATATACCAAGCAAGACTGAAGGCTAGAAGTTAGAAATATTAAAGAGTTGTATAGTTTAGGGAATTGAAATGAAGTGAAAGACTGACTTTTCAATTTCTGTCACACCAATAATTTCTTCATAGGTAACAGGACTTCAACAACCAAAATGCTGCCTTTATACATGGACCAGCACCATATGAAGACCACTGAAATTTGATGAGATATATTTCTCCTATACAAAGCTCTATTATGGCATCAAAGATATGGCAATGCAGACTGTGGAAGAGATCATAAACTGTTCATGAGCAAACTTCAAGGTAAGCCTAAAGAAGAAACCAACCAGTTTTCATGATATAATATTAAACATATACCCACCATTTCAAGGAGAGCATCAGGGATCACTTTGAAGTCCTAACCCTCATTGATGGAACACCAGAGAAATTTGAAATGAACTTAAAGAAGTTTTGAATGTGAAAAGAGATTGCCAAAGATTAAGAAAAAGAAGAAACTGGATGTGAGAACAAACAATGAAAACTACTAAAAAGATAAAAGAAGCCAAAGCCAAGAAAGACAAAACTTTCAGGTAAAAACCTGAAAAATTGTTACAAAGAGCTGTTGAAAGAAACAAGAATCAACATCTGCAAAGGTACTGAAATTGGAAACATAGTAGGAAATATTTCTTAGCTCAGGTGGAAATTCCAACATTGAATTGACGTTCTAAACAATAGTTAATAGCCAATTATCTTAACTGTAATTCTGTTACAAATATCAACATTCAAGATAGCTTATAAAATATTCCTTACTTATAAGATATTCCCTACTTACCTTTAGTACTAGAAGATTAAATTAGATCAGCACTTTGGTTATTACAAGTTGCAAAGCTATAGGAACTGATGGAAAAACTACAGAAATTGATAAAGAATAAATAAAGATTTTAACCAACTTATACCAACAAATCTGGAGAACGCTTATTGAAGAATTTACATGAAGTTTGTAAATTATATAATCATCTTAATTTCCCATGTTAGCAAAATAATGCTTAGGATGTTTCAAGACAGATTAGATGCCTACATGAAAAGGGAGATGCCAGATGTTCACACTGAGTTTTAAAAAGGGCAAAGAACATGAGACAGTATTGCTGATGCATACCAGATAACTAAGTTAATCAATACCAAAAGTAGTCATTTGCTACATTGATCATAAAAAGACCTTTCACCGTGTTAATCATATCAAATTGTGTTTAGAATAATGGGAATTCCAAAACATCTCAACACCCTATGAAAAAACTACCATATACAGATAACCCTCAATTTATGATTATAATGAACCTCCCATTATGGCCAGAAGTAATAAGTGTCCTTAAGTGAGAAGACTTAAATGCCAGTGGCATTTTACAAAGGACACCATGCTTGTGGACTAGGCTTTGATCCCGATCAGCTAGCAGTCGGGAGACAGACAGCTCTCCTAGCTCTTACTAGCTTTGAGGAAGTCAGTGTCATGCATGGAAAGGCAGCAACTTCTGGACGAGTTTCCTAAAATATTTCCCTTGCTTTACTCCCTCCTCACTTATTTAAGCTCTTTTCCTCTAGTCTTCAGCTTCCAGTCACTTATCAAGGTAAGTAACTTACATACGTTGTCACCTCTATTTCCAGAAGCACCTAATGTAATACACTTAGTAAATTAAATAGTTAAAGGTGATCAAGATAGAAGGATAGACGTGCAGAGTTTAGTTTCACTACCCAAATGGGATGGGGAGAATAGATAGATCAAGAAGACTACCACTTTTTTATCTGTTTGCACGTTTGTGGGGAGGGAAGGGGTAAAGCAAGGAAAGATTTTGGGAAATTTATTCTGAAGCTGCCATCTTTGCATGGAGCGTACTTACAAAGATATGCAAACTCTAGTAATAATAGTCAAGGGACAAATTGAAAAAAATGAAGCTAAAATGAAATATGAAAAAAGAAATTAAAGTAAACAACAAGAAACTAAAGTAAACAACAAGTAAAACAACCAATCTTAGAACTGATGATTTTCAAAGAGTTAGACAGTTTCTGTCTTTTAGGATCAACAACTGACAATAAGGAAAGAAGCAGCTGAGAAATATATCATAGATTAGCAATTGGCAAAGTAGCTATGAAGGCTTGGAAGGAATAACTAAATGTTGTGACATATCTGTACCTACAAAGACTAAAACAGTCCAAGCAGTGGCATTCCCTACGGCAGTCTATGGAAGCAAAAGATGCACTTTGATGAAGTAGGACAGAAAGAATACTTTAAAAAAAAAATTGGTGTTGAAAAATATCTTGGAAATATTGTGACAGCAACAAAAACAATTTATTATTGAATAAATCAACCCAGAATTTTCACTCAAGGAACAAATAAGTTCAACTTATCCTACTTCAAACACATTATACAAAGTTCTGGTTCTGTAGAGAATGCTGTAAAACTGGGAAACATAGAAGAGAAGAAGACAACCAACAGCAAGGTACATGAATTCACATGTAGGAATCATATAAATATCAAGATCTAAGGAGACAGATTGTCATGGGGGGGGGGGGACTATGTGATTTTTAACAGTGGACATTGTCTTGATAGCTCATACAGTTGGCTCTCACCTTACCATCACAATTGCGACTGGAATTTTGGTCATATCTGATGCAATTGTAAGATGTCATGTGGCTTCATCACTTTATGATTGCAGTCCCCTCATTGCTATCCATTCTCTGATCATGGATTAGCAGAGGGAATCCAGGTAAGTGCTGATGGTGGGTGGGGGGAAGCCTTGGGAGGTCTAGCACAGGCTGCATGTAGCACACGTTCCCCAAGCCATATATCAAATGCAATTTGTTATTTTCTTTTTGATTAGCACTGTAATATGAAATTTTACATCACTTTTCAAGCCATTCACCTTAACTGTGAGGTTGGTCCATGGTATGGTATCCAGAGATGTATTGGCTTTCATCCATAGCTCTAAAGTTTCATTACTGGGATTTGGAGGTTCAGCACATACACATCTAGCAAATTTAAAATTCATCATTTGAATCAGTGTTTTGTATTTATATATTTTAATATTAAACTCATATTTTGAAAATAGAATAATGGAAATGAAGAACATTTGCTATGAAATAATGAAATAACCTAAAACAGAAAATGCAATGCATTTTCAAAACAAATTGGTTTAATAAAGAGTTGATGACTCACTCTAAAAATAAACACTCATGGTCCTTCTTTCAATATTAGAGGTAAAGACAAAAAGCAAAGAAAAGGAGTGGAATGAGAAATATCCAAACAATTAGAACATACATTAAGAGATACATTAAGTAATCAAAGAAATCATATAACAAGAGAATAATTCTGCTGCATCTAAACTATTTGATTACTTTCTTAGATGAACTATTGGCTTAATCTGGTTCTCAAAATTTCTAGGTAAGTTCAAATAAAACAGTAAAAGAACATAATTTTATTTAAAAATCACACGTACGAATACAATGTCAGCTTATCAAGGTCATTGTGCATATTGAAAGGATATACTTCTCCCAAATGAAAGAGCTTTTCCAGTGCTTCGTATATAAATATTATGCAAATCAGAGCAGCAAAAGCCTCTTCAGTAAATCGAGTAATGTAACACACAAGGCTGCTTGCATCAGTTGCTACTAACAGGATGCATAAAAATGATGTCCACAGACCAATACTGGTTCGTAAAGAAAGATAAGAAAGTCCATAATCTCTGTTGAAAAAGGCAACATAGAATCATATATTAGGAATATGATTTATAAGAATGATTTTCACTATTGCAATGCATTCTGTTAAACCCTTAAGGTGATAAAGATATATATATATGCACACAATACTATATAACAGATTTTGAGGAGAACTGAATCGTCCCAAGCAAATAAATACAGCTATAGATCAATAATAAACTTCAAAATACAGTTTTTTATTTTGTTTCAATAAAGTGGCCAACTAGTTGTTTTGATTTTGTTTGTTTGTTTTTAATCTTTTAATTTTGAATGACATTTCGACAACTGAAAAAAAAATGATTGAAAATTTTAAATTGTAAAGCTTTAAAATCAGGAATAGCATATCTGTTGCAGAAGTTAGTCTGAGGCATTATTGCCTTCTGAAGATGCATGGCAATTAGAACTTTTTCAATGCATATCATCTTTAATTTCTGGCATCTTTTAAGAGCTTCTTTATAAATTCTTTGGTATCAACTGGGTCCTGAGACAGTCTGGCATGTCAGTTTCATGTTTTTCCTTCTCTCCTTCCTGACCATGGATAGCAAGGTCTCCTGCCTTGAGCACAGGGTTGGACTAGAAAATCTCCAAGGTTCCTTCCAGCCCTATGGTGCTATGATTCTATGATTCTAAGTGCAAACATAGGGAAAGCAAAACAAACAAACAAAAACCCTGCAACTGTGTGGTAAAAATCATTTCCTTTTTAACATGTATTGCATATTATATATAAAAATTTAGGTGTTTTTTTTTCAGTCTTGGATACCATGCTAATTTTTCTGATGCATTTCCTCCTACCACATATGTCCCTGGTCTTAAAACAATATTCCATTTGCCGTTTGATGCACTTTTTTAATATTGATCTTTTGTGTAATTTGTTTTTCATATTTATTTATTTATTTAAATTGTGTCAGGATAAATACCTTGAAAATTTGCTAATAAGTTGAAATGAAGAAGACAATTTGTAACTTAATTCCTGGTGAATCAAAAATTAATATTTGAAATGATGAACTAGCTTTGTTCTAGAATTAAGTCTTATTTGACCTTTGTGAGAACTCTAAATGCAATCCTGATTTTTTTATTTCTTGCTAAATTAAATCATGCAAATATATTAGATCTGTTTGAAACTACTATACGTCAGTGTGCCTCAAAAAAACTAATAGCTAATAGAACATTGAATTTTTGAGAATGAAAAATGTACTTACTTGCAAAATTTAAACAATATTTTTTCAAATATTAGTACTGGTCCAGTGCTGCCCAATATTGTCAAAGGTTGCCCAGAAAAAAGTGAATAGGCAACTCCAGTTAATGATGCTCCAAATAAAGACTCTATTGCACTCTGGAGGGAGGGAAAAAGAATCCTGTGATTCACTGAAGATAAAACTAAGCATTTAATAATGTGTATTTTCATATATTAGTTAACAGCATCAACTGTTAGAATGTTACAAATATTATTAGCTAATACATTTTATTTTACATTGTAGATAAGTAATTAAGTATTCAGTATGAAATAGTCCAATTAAAGTATAAATTTATACAAAAACCTAAAGAAAGATTAATTGTTTTGGCATATTAATCACAAGAATACTTGTAACATACCAAATCTAATTAAAGTAGGAAAACAAGGATAACTTTTCCTGTATAAAGAAAGCATGTTTGAAACAAACCTTTAGCCAAGCTGTGCATGAAGCTTGTATTAAAGCAAACAATTCATAGAACTCAAAAATTTACTGAATGCAACGGAGCAATGAGGATACTATTATTGAAAAGAAATAAACAGACAATAGAAATTATAAATAGATCAAGTAGTTATCATCCTGTTCAGTAATGCATTTGCTCAGTTACAGTGTCCATAAATGCCCAGCAACTATGTCCCCTTTTATTTTCTATAAAAGGGAATGGGAGTACTTAAAATTATATTTTATGTACTTTAAAATACCAAAAGTAAATTTAAAATATCCAAACAACCTCAAATTTAATTACTTTGAATTCACTGCATAGTATTTAAGATCAACAAAAAACATTTTCTGGGCAAATATAAGTTGATACTGTGTACACTAAAATAATCAATCATCACAGAAACATAAAGGTCAGTGGGTTTAGAGTTAAACTGGGGCACAACCAGCCCTTAGCATATACAATCATACTTCAAAGATACACACAATTAAGTCTGAGCTGATCAATGCATTAACCTAAGCTATTCACAGCAAATATACTGTGGAAATGACAATTCTGGAGGTATGAAAAAAAATCACATGTACCAGTACTCAAAACCTGTGTCCTAGGTTATTAAGATTATTATTAATCTTAGGTTATTATGGTTATTATTAAGATTAAGTTATTTGTTTAAACACAAACATGTAAGAACTAATGTACTCATGCACATCAAGCCCGTGAAGGTAGCAAACAACTCCAGACAACTAGAAAATAAATTATCAGGTATTTTTCAATGGACATTAAAAATGGACATTTTAAAAATCAGCAGTTTCATGACATACAGTTAAAACTACTATTTTAGCACAAAAATAGTGCTAAATAGCATCTTTTTAGCTATGGGTAGTAAGCTGTATGGTCATCATAGACATTGGACATCATATTATCAAGTCATATTGTAGTATAGAAAACTAGCTCTAAGGAAAGATTTTTTTTGTGTGTGTGTGTGTGTGTTTTTCAAGATGTCCAGATAGAGAACAAATTTAGTAAAATTCAAAGTACTGATATTGTCCTAGTCAGTAAAGTTAACTTTTCAATATATATGTAAATAGGTTTAAGGACTACAAGCACGTAGTCCAAAATGGGACAGGTATCCATTTTGTAGAAGGGGAGTATGCTTTTTATTTATAAAAGTTATCCATTTCAAAAACTGGGATGGTGGTGGAAATAATGTAATGAAGTGAGACAAATGTTATACCCTCTTTGCTAATTTGGGGTGTATCCATTAAGCAAATGTGTTGATTGAACCATATGGAGGTTGATATGGAAGGTAATTAATTTTGGTCTCCAAATGTGAAAAGTTCTATAGGCAAAAACTGCGTTGTATGGCTGCCAAATTTCATCAAACAAAGTGAGAATGTTCTAGAGATGACAAAAATTTGATTCAGGAGAGTATATGATTCACAAGTCATAGGTTTTCCACCCTGTGCATGGAAGAATACATTTGCACTAGGATATTATATGCCATAACACCTTCAAAAAGTAGTTTTATAAGTGCCAGTTACAAACTAAAATGATGAGCACAAGTAACTTATATTCAGTAATTCTATTAATGTATATATTTGATTAATTAAGTAAGTCATGAATTTGAAAGGTAGGATAAACCAACTGTTGTTATGGCTGATGCACTTAATCTTATCATGAAAATATAGTTGACCAAACTTCTTAAGAGTTCACATTCAAGTTATCCTTAGAAATATATTTTTCCTCTGGCAATAGAAAACAAATATTTTAAAACCAAACTAGGTGTTGCATAACATGCATTCAAATCCAAATATTGTTGTAGAGAAAAGCAGATTTAAGAGAATTTTTCTGTTTGGAGGACCAGTAAGAAAATACATTTTACCATTTTTCTGCCTTCCTTTCTCTACTGCTATATCCCCAGGAACATTCAAGCCTGGACTTGGGTAGATGGGGAAGGAAAGGTAGTAATAAATGGTTTTCACACCAAATGAAATATGATAGAGAAATTAATATAAAGATAAAAAATTATTTTGTTGGCATATCACTTTTTGAAACAGCTTTTCTCTAACAAAAAAATTACTTTGAATTTTGTTACATGCATGTGTGCATGACATTTAGTTTAGTGCAGAATGCTGAATTTTATTTACAAAACATTTTAAAAACATATTTTTTCAAAACAAACAAGATCTCTGAATTAGCAATCTTGAATATATTATGAAGATGTAACAAATATTTTTCCATTACTAGGTTAAGGCCTTTTAAAAACACAATGGAAGTTGTTTCTCGGACCATGAAACAGATTCATCAAGGCAGGATAATTTTTACCTTAACTGTACATCTCCTCCTGTTCTCCATTTTTTCCACATATTTGAGAAACATGTATTATTGGGCAGGGCTAGTCAAAAGGAGGTTGATAAAGGTCTTCAAATAAAAGTAGAAATAAAGGAGACAAATGAACACAGTCACTTGCCTCTGAAAAGCTAAAATCCTGGCTACTACCATTCTTTGTACTCACTATTCTGCCTTCTGTAGCTTCTCCAAGGAGCCCTCCAAAAGTGATTACAGGAGACATACAGGCACAGTATAGGAAAAGAATCGAGGCCAGACACTGCAGACTTAATGCATCCTTGAAGTCACTCAAGAAAAAAGATGTTTTCCTTTTGATGTCAAGTATCAAACCACCAAAAAGCCTAAATAGGTGAGATGAAACTCATCAAACTGTACTCTATAGGACTCCAGAATGTTTAAAACTATGGGACACACAAGACTGACAGTGCAGATTTTTAGCATAAATTAGCCTTATTTTCCAAACTTATTGACAATACAGTTGCAAACATTCCAATTTCATCTATACATTTTCAGCTGAGTGAACTGATCTTCTGATTTACTCATTTTAATGGTAAAGTATCCATTGTTAGTCTCTGGGGTTTTCTTAAATGAAAACATTTTCAGGGCATGAGCTTCTGCATTCAGTATCAAGTTTTGTGCATGTACGTTGTTGTGGTGAATAGTAATATATGCCTTGAGTAATTTTAAAATAGACTTACATACAATTGTAATATTTAATATTATCTACATATTTTAAAGAAATAGGAAGCTAGCTGCAAGTCTTTGAAAGCATTATTTCATTGTTTATAAGATATTGGAAAAATAATGTGATTAAAAAGTATTATTTTGAAAGAAATATTTTTAAAAATAGCTGAGTTACAATGCTGATTATTTTTTGCTTACAATTGAGGAGGAAAACAAAGCAAAACAGGTATTCATACTAAGGGAGATGAACAACATTTGAAAGAAATTGAAATTTAAAATCTTCCATTTGTCAGGGTTATTTTTCCTTTAATAATATTATTTAAATAAAATGTAGCTCATCTTTAAATTTTAGGCAACCATATCTTCACAAGGATTTTCCATATGAAGACATTTCTGCAGAATTCAACTTAACAAAGATATTATCCTTCTTAAACAATTTTTTCTGTTGTAATTGCTAAGATTGGGACATATAGAATATCTGTATAATTTTCACATGTGAGAAATCTCTATAATCTGAATATCTAGTTTCACACAGGCAATTTTTGTCTTCAAACTATTTTTATCTTCATAATGTAGTTTTAGATGTTGTATTAAAACTTTATATAGTCCCTAGAATCTGCTAAAGAATATTTCTACCATATTAAGAGACTAAAATAGACCATTAGCCATGAATCAAACATATTTATGTAGAAATTTTAATCCATGACATTTTATAAATTTTTAAAGCAGCAATAATTTAGATTTTCACACTGATGTTATTATAACAGAAGTAAATTGTACACACCTTCCAGTTCTTTGTAGTTCAGGTCCAGCATGATGAGCTTCTTCCTTAAGGGGTTCTCCAGGAGAAGCAGCTCCATTTGGAAATTTAGGAATCTTCCTCTTCTCCTATATTAATATTAATCTGTTAAATGATTTTTGCCTTTACGTCATGATAAAGTTATTATTCTTAGTATTTGTCCCTTGTAGCATGGTCTGCTTGTTTTACATTATTTTTTACCTCGTTCATATAGCAAAGCTATCAATGTGTGCTATGAAGAGAGGTTTTGTCCAGCATCTAACAATAATTAATGATCAGAAGAAATAACTAGCCCACAGTGAATGACCCAAGAAAAACTAGAACCTGGGTATCTCCATTTCTAGTCTAACATTTTAGCTACTGCACTATACTCAACTCATAAAGTCATACTTCAATAACAAGCATAATTTCAAGCCAACTTCTTCACATCTACATTAATATTCCAGGCTAACTATATAAAAGCTAATCAACTCGGAAATAATTTCCAATAATTAACACAATACTGTATTAATAATAACTTGTTTAAATCAATTGTAAGTAAACTATTTATCTATGTTAGGTACAGTGAAGTTTATATCATACGGTAGATATGTCACATATTGTATATGATAGCCATTCCTGTTCAATAAATTATCTAAAAGCTGTAAAATAATTTATTTCCTTTTCCTTTTTTTGCTTTTGAATCATTTTATAAAATAAAACAATTCATTGCAAATTTATTTTTCAGGTTTGTGATGCAATCTTTTTTTTTTTTTTGAATACATTTTATTTATTTCATTTTCATTTTCATTTTATACAATCACTTATATACTGTGCGTAAAAAAAAAAAGAGAAAAAAAAAACCCAACATGACACTTCATTTCCCCATACACCCTCTCTTCTCCCCCTCCAACTTTCATTTCACCCCTCCAGCATTCCCCTCTTCTACTTCCCTTCCCCCTCAGACATCTCCCCCTCCCTCCATCTCACCCTCCTTACATTCCCTCTCACTCCCTCTTTACTTCTCCCTCCTCTTTCCCTCTTCTCCTCGCTTTGGTGTATCCATACATTTCAGTTTGTTTTAAAAGAGAAAAAGAAAAAAAGAAAAAAGCCGCAGTATACAAGTGAATTCTTATTGTTCTAAGAATTGAAACTGTAATTCCACCCTCCCCTCTCCCCCCTATAATCCCCCCTCCCTAACCCCCTTACGGCTTCGCAGGTCCCATACCCGGCATAATTCTTTAACAAGCATTTGAGTATAATAAGGCCAGCTAACTTTAAAATTAAAAAAATAAAATAAAAGTAAAGCCAAAGGAAAAAAAAAGAGAATAGTAAAAAATACAAAATAAAAAACACACACACACACACACAAAAAGAAAGGAGAAACAAGAAGGGTCAATAAACCCACTACGTTAACACAGCTTCCCATTATCTGTAAATCTTAAACAATGTAGCTCATTCCAAATTTCGGTTATTTTACTACTTGCAGGGTTTCAAACTGTATTAGAGCCAGGTAAGTTGATCAATTAGGATTCCCCAACTAAAAGTCTCATTGCTTTGTCTATCTATTCAGACCTTTAATTTATCTCTTTTTTATCCGAATATCCAAACCTTTCTATAAAACCATTAACTCAAGTACTTCTTTCATTTTTCATTTCCAACACCTCCCTTTCTATCCTTACCCACCTCCACATGTAAATTTTTTTACCTTCCACCCTGCCTTTATCCATATCCACATATATATTTTATCCGCATCCATTGCTCCTCCCATATTTACTCCACTTTCCTGAAGACTCTCCGACCAATCTTTCTTGACCTTATATTGAAATAGCAACTCAAACAAACATCAGCTTGCATTCTAGCCCCAGGTAGTCTAATTAAGCTTTCGCTACCCTTCCCTCTCCCACGCGCCTCCCAACTCCGTTCGTCCCAGACCACAACTCAAAAAGATCGCAATCTCCGCTCTCCTCGCCTAGGAAAATAATTCATGCGCAATTTGAGTTAGAGTTCAGACAAATCTTATATACAATATGTGTCCACAATCAGCAACGCTTCTTTCAGTCTCCATGTCTCATCATCGATATACAACTTTTCCATTTTATCCCAGACGGAAATCATAAAGCTTTAAGAACATCGCTAAGTCTTTATTCTTTAGTCTTCTGCCCTTCCGGAAGAGGAAAGCAACACCCTCCGCCTTGTAGCCACGTGTCTCGCTGTTTGTCTTCTCCTTCTCCTTGTCTCTCCCCAGGTCCGGATGAATCAGGAAGTCCCGCCTTCAGGGTCTCGTAGTAAAATTCTCGGGCTTCACAGAGAGAATTAATGCGGTGTTTTTGGTTGCCAAATGTAACTGTAATACCAGCTGGGACTTCCCATTTGTATGGAATCTGAGAATTTCTGAGTTCTTCGGTTAAGAAAGCGTACTCTCTCCTTGATCTTAATATTTGAGATGGTAACTCTTTAAAAACAATCAAGTCCTGTCCATCAATTCTCAACCTCTTGCTGTAAAGCCTCTGTATTATCTCATTTCTGGATTCCCTTGTGGTAAAGTATATAATTATGTCCCTCGGAAGCTGTCGCTGTTTTGCTACCCACGAATTCTGGCGGTAAATTCTTTGAATCTGCCAATCAAAGTTAAATCCCGGACTTCCCACCAAGCGGCTGAAAGCCTCAAAGAAGATCTGTTTCAAATTCTCCTGTTGGTTTTCACGCAATCCTCTAACTCTTATGGCAAAGGCAGTCTTATTATAATTTATCATGACAAGTTGTTTTTGAGCATTTTCAATTTCCTGTTGTAACGTTTGAATTTTGGATATCAAATTAAGATTAGTTTCTTCCAAAAGTTCCAATTTGTCCTCCGTTTCAGCAATATAATCTGTCATGACTGTCATTACTCCGATCATATCCTTCTTTGCCTGAGCAATTTTAGCATCAAATTGATCATATAAATCCGATATCAGTTGATTAATTTCCTGTCTGAAATCATTAAGCGTTTTGAGAAGAAATTCTTGTGTTAACAAATCTCCCGTGGAGGGTGTAGGAGGCAAGGGTAGCGGCTTCATAGCAGTTTTTGGAGATATGTTATTAAGGAAGCGCTTCTGTTTAGATTTGGGAGCCATTCCAGAGTAAAAATAAAAGACAAGCAATCAAGCGAGCCAAAAATCAAAGTCTCTGCTCCCCTCAGTTAATCTTTTAGCAATTAGTACGGAGAAGCCTTCAGGAGGGTAGGGCTGACTAAGTACGTCACATCAAACACAAAAGCTACGAGATCGCCATCTTGTGACGCAGCTAAAAAAGAAAGGGAGCCTTTTGCGAAATTGAAGCTGGTATTTTAGATAGTAATAGAAGAAATTCCTCAGGAATGGTCCCCGCCCGGATTGACTTTTAAATAGCTTAGCTTTGTCCTGGGGGGGGGGGCAATCTGCCTAGGGCTGCAAAAAAAGGCAGCGCGGAAAACTGGCCGGAGTAAAGGCTCAGCTAATGTTGAACCTCTTCTCCATTCACAGCAAAAAAAGGCTATGAATTACAAAGAGATCCTAACGACTGACCTTCTCCCTGCCCCTTTCTGCCAGAAAGGGGAGATATCTATAGATCTTATAAGATATACGAACCAGAATCCTGACAGGAGCTTCATTGAGCTCCCGACGGCGGCAGGCTCCTCCCCCCGAAGCCATTTGTGATGCAATCTTGATCACACTTATCACACCATAATGCATTTTAAAAGACTCTACATTTGCAGAGGAACCTACCTGAGAAGGAACATTCTTGGGTGGTTCAATTCTTATTGAAGGATCCCATTCGCCTGGAGGAAGAACAGTCACTTGATCTAAAAATTCATCAATTCCAGATAATAGATCATTTCTGTCTTTGGCTTTATAAGCAACATCATGGAAAACCTTTACAAAAAAAGGCATAGAAGTATGTAATTGATTTCTTGACATAACATAACTTTTTACTAAGAAGTACAAAACATGGCTAATATAGTTGAAAGACCAAAATAAAGAATTAGTTTAAGACATCTCCATTTAAATATTAAGTTATGCATACATTAGGTTTTCTGAATGAATACCCACCAGAAATGTGGATATCAACTTGCAGAATTATCAGCAAGAGACATGTTATTAAGGAGATTTTGGTAAGTGAAATCTACTTTTCTGGAGGGCAACTAGATGGACCAAACAGGGTTTAAATGGCCAACTAGATACCAATTTGATAATGTAGTTATAACAATAGTTATTATTGAGTAATAGCTATTTTCAGAAACTAGATTATATGAAATGAGTTTCATATTGTCTTCAACAATTGATCAACTGCTATAGATTTAAAAGCCTAAAGGAAGAATCTATAGTCTATGCAGATCTCAAAGAGAAAGCAACCTGGAATTAATTTTTAAAACAAAATTTTGTTAATATTGTTTCTAAAACACAGTTTAAATATTGCAGGTAGTGCATACTTGCAAATAATATAAAATATACAGGCAATAAATAATCTAACACTGTGACAATTTATTGGCATATTCCACAGATTCTGAACAACTTTCATAATCTCTTATAATTGTCAGTAATAGTATAAACTCCATGAACAGTTTGCTATAGCACTATAAAGGTATAATGGAGAATTAGCATAATGGAGAATCTTTTTTTAGAAAAAGAATGAACTTTGCTGGGCATTGTTACTATTTAGAAGCTTTAATCATCTTAAATAAGATGACTGAACACAAAAAGGTATATAGCCAAATTATAAAGAAATGGGCAATCAAATTGTATATACTTAGTATTACTTTTATTGTATTATTAGTAATCAAATGATGATAAGAGCTACTTCAACTTACAACATACTACTTGTTATTATTTTATTTCCAAAATCTGCCTTACTATAAAATTGAAAGCAAAATTTGAATATCCCTTTCTAAACTAATTAATTTGTATTTGTGAACAACTGTGACTATGTGTGTGTAAACATTTTGCTAAATTGCTTGTACTATTTTGTAACTTAAACATTTATGTTTGCAATCAACATCTTCACAGGTTTCATTACACACTAGCTCCAAAGGTATACAAGTAGTCCTTGATTTCATAGCAATTGAGATGAGAATTTCCACTGCTGGGTAATATGGTCCAAGGATGGGTTCCTGCCGGTTCTAACCTCTTTTATAGAAGAGGTCCCACAAATCTACAGTGCCGTTTAGAACCGGTTCCAGCTCCCTCCCCCCGCCCATCCGCACATCATCAAGATGAAGAGCGAGAGGAGGAATTCTGGGAGTTGAACTCCAAAAGTCTTAAAGCTGCCAGGTTTGAACACCCCTGGTGTTTTTTTTTTCTAAAGGGTATGGGGTGCAAGGGTCTTGTAACTTGACAGCTTTAAGACTTGCATGCTTCAAATGCCAGAGTTTCTGAGCCAATATTTTGGTGGCTAAGCAAGAGCATTGTTAAGTGAGTTTCACCACAGTTTACAAGTTGGCCATGCCCACCCAGTCACATGGCTGGCAAGCCACTCCCATTAGGTCACATGGATGGCAAGCCACTCCCACAAAGCAAGCCACACCTACAGAAGAGGTTCTAAAAAAAATTGAAACCCACCAATGATATGGTCATAAAGGACAACCAATCATTTAGTGACAGCAATCTCACTTGCAAATTCCAGAAAGCTTGTAAGCAGGCTGGCAGGCAGGTGTGTGATATCTCCTGTAGATGACGCCTCCTTTACCTCTTTCCCAGAAGCCCTGAGAGAAAATGAGATTGTTCTTGGCATGTCAGAAATTATTGAGCCTGAACTGCCAGCTGAACAGTTGGCTGGGGAGAACTTGCAGACCAGTGAGAAAGAGGATGAGGAGCTTCCTACAACACTGAATGCCAGAATACCAGGTTAGGGAGCAGCGATGGGTTCTGGCAGATTCTACTGCCTGTTTGCTTGATGTGTGCTGTGCGTGCATGCTCAGTACAACTAAAATTGCTCTGTGCATGCGCAGAAGCAAAAGCAAGAGGGTTGCTATGATGCCACCAGGACAACCGATTCAGGGGCATGGCAGGCCTGGGTCGCTGCTGGTTCCAGTGACCCAGGCCATCAAGTTATTACTGGTTTGGCCGAACCGGTCCAAACTGGTACGAACCCACTACTGGCAGGGAGGAAGGTTTACCAGATTGCTAGGGAAAAGGCCCCATCCCTCTTCATGGGCTGCACTGGGAGTTATTTAGCATGGCAGGCAGAGCGAGGCATTGCTAGAAGCAACAGGTGTGGGTCGTGGCCAGATGTTTGTTTGTGAGACACTGCAGTGGATTTAGTTTTAGTTGCCGGGAGAATCTGTGTTCGTTTTTTGGACCCTGTTTGAACAGCTGCTTATCTATTTGATGGACTAATTGGCCATTGCCTAAAAGTTTAGTCTGGGGCTTGTTCATGGCTGACTTCCTTTGGAAACAATCCTCTGAATTCCTGTCCTGTTCCTGTGACTTCTACTTGTAAACCCTGAAACTCTGACCACTGGAGTAGCTTACAAACCCAATGGGAAGCTCCAAATCTCAGACTGAATTTTGGTTTCTCTTTTGAAACTACCAAGGCAAAACCTATATTTCCGAGACTGTTTTGAGTTTGACATATGTTCATTTCTTTGTTATCTACTTGGTCTGGAGTCAAATTGCTGTTCTAATCTAGCAACTGTGAATGAGCTGAAACTGGAAACATAACTGCTGGGGAAAATAAAACTCTCTCTAAACCAACACTGACATGTGGAAGAGTGGGGCAGCACAGTAAGTAGATGCTGACAGGTGGGAGAAGATGAAAGGGATGTGTGAGATACCAGTAAGTGCAGGAAGGTTTGGAGAGGGTGTACAAGGAAGTGAGGGAGGAACAATGTACCTTTCTTCTGATTGGTTAAAAAAGACAGAAACAACTGGAAAGAGATGATCCCATAGGTGAACTGGCCCCAAACCCTGAACATAAAACTACTATCATCTTGAATTACACTAGAAACAAACTGGCAGTCAATACAGCAGTAGTGTCACACATGCTGAATAACTGGCACCATTAACTATCAAGACTGCCACATTTTGAACCAGATGAATCTTTCTTCACCGGCAGCACCCTGTAGAGACATTTAGTAATCCAAATGAGAGATCACAATTACATGTTAATTTGTTTGGAAACTACCCAAATCTATCAAGGAATAGGCCTCAAAACTGGATTAAATGCTAAATAATAAAAAATGTTGTTGCTGCCAGATTATAGTTCCTGATACACTCATCTCATTCCATGAAAGAGGTGACTATTTAAATATTGTATAAATAGTATTTAATGGTTAACCTCACATAAAAATAATTTTAAAAAATTCATGTAAACTTAATAGAAAAATGGTTAGATACAAATAAAAACACATTATAGTTAACTTTAAAATTAACATAATTGTAACTTTTCATTAGTTTCATTAGACTAGTGCTATTCCTGGTTTATATAATATTTTTATTTTTATACTTCGTTTGAAGATAACCTGTGACTGTTAGACCTCTACTTTTAGAGATATTTCCTTACCATACCATAGTTCAATGTCTTCAACAATGACAACCTCTAGTGTATTGCCTTCACTGTAAATGATGGAATACATTCAGAGATGTATCTGCCTTAAAAATCATCCATGTTGAACTATATAGTGCAGTCAAATGTAAGCACAGGAAATATTTTATGACATTTTGTATTATTTCATAAACTGTTTATAATAACATTTACTTCATAAAATGTTTTAGAAAATTAGCCGAATTTCAATTTTAATAGGTCTGATAGATTTTGGATACATTAAGTAAGTTAGCCTAGTTGAGGTACCTTGGCTCAAAAATTGTTATCCTGTGATGAACTGTTTCACCAAATTAAAGATTACAGGAACAAGATTTTTAATAATATATACATTCAGCTTATTTTGTGTATGTGTGTTTTACTTTATATTACCCAGAGACCTTCAGGTATTGGGAATTTTTTTAATAAGTGAATTTTAATAAATAATAAATAATAATGATACAATGAGGAGTATGATAGATTAATTTCCAAATCCAAAGACCAAAGTAATTGTGTTTTACTGGGAAAATGGAGAAACAAATGCAAGTTATAAAGGTAAAACTGGAGTAAGTAGATAGATTTGGGTACCTTAGCAGAAAGTTCACTAAAAATGGGATAACTGATGGAAAATTGTTCAGATCAGCTAGTAGAAAAGTAATGGATAGTAATTTGTTATCTTGCAAGAATAAATACTTGTCAAAAAATGGAAAATAACTCTTTATTGTAGCATTCTTCTGCTCATTAATATACAAGGCATTTAAAACCTATGTGTGATGAACAAAGCGGGATAAGGTAAGAATTAATGAATATTGAACAATGCACTGAATATGAAATGAAAATTACTAGAAGTAAATACTTCACAGTGATTTGGGCATATAGTCAAATTATATACACTGCAAAGCAAAAAAATTAAAATGAATTGGTTAAATAAATGGGAAGACTAAAAAGAAAGACAATGTACAGAGAAGTTCACAGATATTATAGAAATAAGGTTAGTTAATAAGAACAAAGATGTGGAGAGATATGAAGAACAGCATTGGTATAAAATACATACAGGTAGTCCTCAACTTACAACAGTCCATTTAGTGACTGTTTGAAGTTATAATGGCACTGAAAAAAGTGACTTATGACCATTTATCACACTTATGATCCTCAGTAATAAACTCATATTTATAATGTTTGCAGTGTACAAGGATAATATGATAAGCTTCTATCACCTTCAAACAAGCAAAGTCAATGGGGAAGCCAGATTCACTTAACAACTGTGTTACTAACTTAACAACTGCATTGATTCACTAACAAATGTGACAAGAAAGGTCATAAAATGGGGCAAAGTTCATTCAACAACTGTCTTACTTAGCAACAGAAATTTTGGGCTCAATTATTGTAAGTTGAGGACAATCTGTATAATTCAATTTCTTTTCTTATTATATTCTTTTAATTAATTTGACTTATTAATTATTACTTCCTACTGCACTTTAGGAATGAAACATAGTTTCATTCAAAGGAATTTTTTTTAATCAAATTCATATCCCACTGCAATTTCATGGATTCTGTCTAGCTAATGAAAAGAAAATAACATCACCATAAGACACATACAATCCAACACAAAACCAAATATCAACATCCAAATGCCATTTGAAACAAGTTCATCTTCAGTTGTTTCTAGGGGATGAATAACATCAGAGGTAATCCAACTTCATGCAGGAAGCCATCCCAGAGGATTGTTCCCTTCTAGACTTTGACTTGTCTAACATCCCAAAAATGAGAAATATCCAGCTGCTTCTCCCAATACCAACAAAGACGTTGAGCTAACTGAAATGGAGAAACACAGTCCTGAAGATAGCACCTCATCTCTTCACTTGCTAGAAAAAGGATAATAATATGCACTTATGAGTATGTACTATAAATATTTGTGCATAAGGAGATATATTGTACTTTACCATTATAAATTTAAGTCGATTGTAAAAATGCATATTGACTCGACTATTTTAAATAATTTGGGGGATATGTAATAAACGGCAGTACTCACATCATCAGTCATGAGTGTTGCTATTGATCGACCAATTTCATGATACTGAGGTGCTTTACCTTCTGGTCCCAACAACAGAAAAAGGAAACTGTGGAATTATGAAAAAGAGTTGCAAAGTCAAATATTAGTATTCAGTAATATCTGTCAATGACAAATAGAAATTTTACTATTGAATATAGCACATATAACAACAACAACTAGAAATTCTCTGAGTTGCATTCCAGCCATAGGATTAGCCACCCCAGTAATTGCTCATATATAATTTAATTTTATTCATAATTTAGTCATCACTTGTCTTTTTAAATAGTTCACTCCTCTAAAGTTTTATATTTTGATACACTTTTTATATGTCGTATTGGTAAATGTTTACGCATTATACTGTACGTATATGCTATACGCATTATGCTGTTCATATATGCTATACAAAATACAACTACCACTATTACCATACTTGCCACTAAAGAGAACTCAAGTATTCTAAGTATGAACTATGAAGTTAAAGAGGTTTTAAACCAACATGATAGAATCTGCATACAAGCAATCACAATCAAATGGAAAGGCCAAAGGACAAGATCTAGATGGACACTAAATAATAATATATTCAAAGAAAAAGACTTTGTACAGAAAATGGAAAAAGAACTGGCCTTTTTCTTTAAAGAAAATAGAAAAGAAGATACATCAATGCAGAATCTTTGGGATACAATGAAGGCTGTTACTAGAATGATAATAAACTATACAAGGAAGAGAAATTTAAAGAGAAGACAAACACATAAAGCTTTAGAGAACGACTATAAAATACTTGAAAAAGAGTTACAGAGATCTCCACAAAAAATGATGTTAAAATAAAAAATGGATACAATTAAACACAAAATGGATCTACTGGAAAAGGAAGAAGTGGCACAAAAAATAGAGGCATTAAACTACTTTGAAAAGGAAAATAAACCAGGCAGATGTTTGGTATTCAAACTGAAAAAAGAGAGAGAAGCAAAGAAAATATTGCAGCTAAGAGATGAGCAAGGACAAATTCAGTATGAAAATGCTGAGGAGAAGAAGAAAATTATACAAGACTATTATGCTAAGCTGTATGAACAAGAGAAAATAGAAGAGGGAGGAGTTAAAAATATTTACAGGATGCTAATCTTCCCCAGATACCAACGAAACTAGAACAATGTTGGAAGATAAAATAACGAGGATGGAGCTAACGTAAAGTGACCAGATTTTAAAATTGGTAAAGCGGGACACCATTGACGGGAGGGAGTTCTTGATTAAAACTTTTACAGCCCGGCGCTGCGGCTGAGGTGAAGCCGCCAAAGCTCCCGCTGACGCCCCCCCCCGTTCCATTCCCAGGCAGAAAAAAGAGACTCTGGGGAGCAGAGCTTGGCCAGTCATTGGAAGGCATTTGAGAAGGAGAAAAGCAGGCAAGGAAACTTCTCAGGAAGTTCCAGAAGCAGCTGCTTCTCCTCTGGGCTGGAGGGAGGGGAGGAGAAGGAAGGAAGGGTAGGGAGGTAGTGAAGAAAAGAAAGAAGGAAAGAAGGGAGGGAGGGCAAGGAAAGGAATGGAAAAGAAAGTAAGGTAGAGAAGGAAAGAAAGCAGGAAAGAAGGAAGGGAGGGAAAGGGGAAGCAGGAGAAGGAAGGAAGGAAGGAAAGAAAGAAGGAAGATAAGGTAGGGAAGGAAAAAAGGAGAGAAGGAGGGAGGGAGGAGAAAGGGAGAAGAAAGAAGGAAGAAAGGAAGGAAAGAAGGAACGAAAGGTAGATAGGGAAGGAAAGGAGGGAAGGATGAAGGAAGGGAGAAGAAAGAAAGGAAGGATGCGAAGGTAGATAGGAAAGGAAAGAAGGATGGAAGCAGGAAGGGGAGGAGGGAGAAGAAGGAAGGAAGGAAGGAAAGAAGGAAGGGAAGGAAGGAAAGAGGGGAGGGAGGCGAAAGGGAGAAAGGGAAAAGGGAGGAAGGGAAGAGAAGGGAGGGAGGGAGGAAGAACCCGGCTTTCCCGAGAATGGTCTGCTCCGGGCCGGGGAGGGCGAACCAAGAAGTTTAGATGGCACTTCGCTGGCGGTTGCAAAGCAGCCTTCCCCCAATTGCCTTCCCCCAATGCCCCCCAACCCTTTCAAAAGCCACCCCCATCACCGGCCTCTCCCAACCGGATCCCCGCCTGTCTCCCCTCGGCTCACCCGGACCAGGTTGCTGACGGCGGCTTGCACGGCGGCCACCAGGGTGGTGAGGTCCAGAATGGCCTTGCCGTCTATCTCGCCCTCCTCGTGCATGATGACCAGGTGGGAGATCTGCTGGGCCACCGGCTCCAGGGTGCTCTCAATGGTGCGGGTGTAGAAGACCGGCATGGCTGCAAGGAGAGCGGCGCCCAAGAGAAGTGGGCAAAAAAAAACTTCCGACAGCTGAGCTGCTTGGCCCGGGACTGAGCATTGGGGGCTTTGGGGAATCCCTTCGGACTTCGGGGAACGGAGCCGCAGCCAAAGGCGCTCGGGAGCCGCAGCTGAGCCAGGACTTCCCCCCTCAAAAAATAAACCTCGCTTCGCCCAGATCAGCCCTCCGCTCCACAGACCTGACCCCACACCACTAATTCCCAGTTCTAGCCACCTGCAAAGGACCTCCCCAGCTTCCAGAGCCTGTGACAGTAGAAATCACTGTGTCGCAGTGTTTTCTTGCCACGTGCGCGGCCGACTGAAAAATCGGGATGTTTTAAAAACACTGCAGGCGTGCGACAAATTGTTCAAAAGCGGGACTGTCCCACCAAAAGCGGGACGTCTGGTCACCTTAAGCTAACGGAAGCACAAAACAAAATAATGGAAAGGCCTCGGGACTGGATGGATTGCCAGTGGAATTCTACGAAACATTTGGAGAATCCTTGTGTCTCCCACTCTTAGAAGTTATGAATGAAGTGATGTCTGATAGTAGAATACCTAAATCATGGTCAGAAGCACACATTGCATTGCTACCCAAAGAGGAGACTGATTTAACACAAACCAAGAACTATAGCTCAATTTCTTTATTAAATTCAGA
This sequence comes from Thamnophis elegans, assembly GCF_009769535.1. NCBI lineage: Eukaryota > Metazoa > Chordata > Lepidosauria > Squamata > Natricidae > Thamnophis > Thamnophis elegans. The sequence continues at coordinate 49,411,430 of NC_045558.1, forward strand.
TTATAAGTTGTTTGCATCTATATTGGCAGAGAGACTTAAAAAATACCTAAATAGTTTTATCCACTCTGATCAAAATGGTTTTTACCAAAGAGACAAATTAAAGACAATATGAGAATGATTTTGAATACTTTGGAGTATTATGAGGCCCATCCCAAAAAACAAATGGCTTTGATGTTTCTTAATGCACAGAAGGCTTTCGATAACATGAATTGGCAATTTATGTTCTTACAATTGGAACAGATGAATTTTGATAAGAAATTTATTCAAACCATACAAATGGTATATCATAAACAGCAAAGATAATGGTAAATGGAGAACTGACAGACTCCATTGAAATAAAGAGAGGTACAGGACAAGGCTGCTCACTATCACCGTTACTTTTTATCTTAACATTAGAAGTTTTAAAAAGAAAGATCAGAGAAGAAGAAGAAATAAAGGGAATGAAAATTAAAAAAGAATACAAGCTACAAGCATTTGCAAATGATTTCATTTTTATTCTTGAAGACCCATTAGAGACAGCATTCAAATTGTTAGAAAGAATAGAGGAATACGGAAAAGTAGCAGGCTTGAAAATAAACAAAGATGAAACAAAGATTTTGACAAAGAACATACCATTAAGGCAAAAGGAAGAGTTGGCAGAAGTTTTGCAGATTCAAGTCACAAACAAGGTTAAATACTTGGGGAAATACCTATCAGCTAGATGCAGCACTCTTAAGGAGGACAATTATATTAGACTGAAGCAGCAAATTGCGACTAATTTGATGAAATGGGAAAACCTACAACTATCAATGATAGGAAGAATCTCTACAATTAAAATGAACATTTTATCCAGAATCTTATACCTGTTCCAGACAATCCCAATCAGATTAAGCAAGAACTTTTTTGAAGATCTAATCAAAATAGTTTTGAAATTTATCTGGCAAGGGGAAAAAGCAAGAATAAAACTCAAATTGCTACAAGATGCTAGAACAAGAGGAGGATTGGCCTTACCTGACTGGGAGTTAAAATATCAAGCAACAAATCTAATGTGGATTAAGGAGTGGCTAACACTAAAAAAAAACCTCTAGCTTATTGAATGTAGAGGATCATGATTTACTGTTGGGATGGCATGCTTTTTTATGGTATAAGGGAACTAAAGCACATGGTTATTTTAGAAGATATTATATAAGGGAAGCTTTGCTATTAAATTGGGAAAAGTTAAAAAATTACATTACTTAAAAACTCCAGTCTGGATATCAACCATTGAAGCATTTTCATATCCAATAACATATAAAAAGGAACAAACAGTTAAATATGTTGAAATGTTGAACGCAGAGGGTGAACTGAAATCTATGCAAGAGTTGAAACAAGAAGGAATAGAAATGAATTGGTATTCATATGTGCAGATACACTCTTGATATAATGAAGATAGAAAATCAAAAGGTCTTTACAACAAAATGACTGAGCTAGACAAAATTTTAACAGGTACTGCTGAAAAAGTAATTAAAAAACTATATGGATATTTATTAGAGGTTAAACTACAAGAGGAACAAGTTAACAAAACTATGAAAGCTTGGGGGGAAATTTTGGACATGGGATTGAGTTAGAGAAATGGCAGAAATTGTGGACTCAAAATTATAAAATGACAATGTCAACTGCATATAAAGAAAATTTCTATAAGATGTTTTACAGGTGGCATCTACCCCCAACAAGAATTGCAAGAATGTCCAAGAATAAATCGGAAAAGCGTTAGAAATGTCATCAGACACCGGGCTCATATTACCACATGTGGTGGACTTGCACTGAAGCCAAAAGATACTGGACTAAAATTCACATATGGTTGGAGAAAATGATACACAAACACATAGACCTTAAACCAGAGATTTTTTTTATTGGGAATCATACCAGAAACTTACAATAAAGACTTGAAATATCTGATTGTAAACAAAACGTTTACAGCAGCTAGAATCGTATTTGCAAAAAATTGGAAAAATGAAACAATACCAAAACAAGAGGAAGTTATTCGAAAGATAATGAAGTGTGCTGAAATGAGTAAATTGACATTTGAAATTAGAGAACAAGAAGATGAGTAATTGTATAATATATGGGATTTGTTTTATCAGTGGCTTGATTAAAAAAAACCTGGAAATGAAAAATGTTTTATGTTTCAATTGAAGGAGATAAGTGATAATACAATCATGTTGTTAAATAGATTAATAACGATACAATGAAAGACTGACATATATATGAATTGAACAATTTAGAATATTTTGTTTTAAATTGAAGGATAAGGATAATAATGAATCTATGTACATTTGATAGATGATTGGTGATATTATGCATAACTCTTAGTAGTGATGTATATTATAAAAATATTTTGTTGATAAATAGGTTTGCTGAAAAGAAAGAAATATTAACCGTAATTGAATATATGATGTACAATGACAGTGAGGTACTTAGTTATATTGGAAATTTTGTGATTGTATATATAATTGAAAATATGGATGCACAAACGCTTGTAACCAAATGACATGCTGTATGTAATGGATGAGAGTTTTATCTGTTGTCTTTTATGTTTAAAAATAAAAAATAATAAAAATAAGTATGAACTATGAAATTAAAGAGGTTTTAAATCAACATAAGATAGAATCTGCATACAAGCTTTTAAACCAGCATGATAAACTCACAACAGAGACAGCAGTCTCTTTTTCTTTCTAAGAAAAAAAATGTTAAATTAAATAATATAGATTAAAAATAATACAGAGAATTAAAGTTTTACTACATTATATTTTTATTTTACCGTGTGGGAACAGGAACCTCTGTGAGACCAGTGAGAAGAACAGCTGGAGACAGCCTCACAAAAGCAATAATTGGTCTCTCCAAAAAATGCACTTCTCCCACAAGCACATTTGATGCCTCTGCACCTATTGGAATCTTCCTCATAAAGTTCATATCCACCTATTTTCAAAGAATGATTAATAGTATATTAAAATATTCTAAAGCATTTTTAAACTGACATTTATAAATAAGTGACAAGCAAAATATACTGTATTATTGAGGTGTCATGTATGTTATGAAGCTTAATAACATTTTAATATAACCATATGTACAAATACTGTGTTTCATAACTATGTTAAAATATACAATCACAAAAACTTACTAAAATTATATCTTGGGAATAACATGATTTTATATTAAATAGCTACAAATTTCACTAAATCAATGTAATTATATACACAATTGCTTCATTTTTTAAATTCAATTTAAAAAAGAATATTTATGGAGAATTCATTCTTTATACAGTAGTGTTCTTCAAATTACCCATGGGAACTGTGTATATAATTATAAAAATTCACCAACATAATATATAGCATTATACAAACTATTGGTTCACATAAAGACAGAAACACAAAAATCACTGAAACTAACACACAAGTTACACAGCTATCTAGAAAATAAACACTTACAGCTGGCCTCTTGAGTCCCACACCAAGTGTGCCACAACTACAGTGCCAGGAGGCAGAATCCTGCCCAACAGCAGACAAGGCAGGTGCAGAGAAGAACAGGCCAAGTAAAAATATAAAAGCTGTGACAGAGGAGCTAGAATAGTGGCATTTGCCATGGTTAAACTATCATATAAATTTGTTTTGTTAAGAGAACTTTTAAGCAAAATTACATCAGTTTCCTGAATTATATATTGGAACCAAAATATTGAAAGGAGAAATACTATATTATACAAATAATAACTTCATTACAAGTTAACATTATTTACACTAAAGCAGCAGTCCCCGACTTTTTTTGTACCAGGGACTAGTTTCTTGAAGACAATTTTTTCATGGACAAGGTGAGATGTTTTCAGTTTTGCTTACTTGCCTGCTACTCACCTCCAGCTGTGCAGGCCAGTTCCTAACATGCCACAGACCAGTACTGGACTGTGGCCCAGGGGTTAGTGACCCCTGTACTAAAGGAAGCAATTCTGTGTAGATTATTCAATAAAAAGGGAAACATACAGGTTTTAACTCTGTACTTGGTCCTTCAACCTACAATAGTCTATCCATTTAAACAAAGGTTCTACCCCACTTATAGTTCTAAATGCACTCTATTCATATTATACCTGGAAGTGACAATGTTAGCTGAGGTACTCGTCAGGATTCTGTATATACATCTAAAATGGGCTATGTCTATGCTACAGCAAAGTTTCAATGACATGATACGGACACTTCTATAAATCTTATAGCCCACTACACAGAAGGAAAAGTCAATGATCTTAGTATTACTAAGCCTAGTAATAAAAAGCTTATGCAGATAGTCCATGACTTACAAATATAGATCCAGCAACTGTTTGACATAACAATGGCACTGAATGGACATTCAACCAGTGCTAAGTTATGGGCCATGTAATTGTGATCTGGGCCCTTGGCAACCCATTCATACTTACAAAGGGTTACCAAGCCCTCCACAATCATGTGATCACCATTTACAGGTCAACAGAGAAGCTGACAGGGTTAGGTCACAAGCTGCTCTCTCTCTCTTTTTCTCTAGCCCAGAGACAACAGACTGCTGGGAGAAGTGAAGCTGGGACAGCTTTGCTTTGCACAATGCACTGTCCTGTTCCAGGCAGGAGAAAAAGACCTAATTCTGTAGCTCATGCTACTGAGTAGAGCAGCTGCCTACCCTTTTTCCACAAGCAGCTCTCTCACTCTGCTCAACCTACCTATGCAATTGCTTAGGAGCCACATTTGAGATGGTCAGGACAGTGACTATTGAGGAAGGCGATCACATTGGTGCCTTGCTTAATGACTGCAACATTTTATAACTGTAATAGGCAGATTCTATTATCATCATAATTTGAGGATTATCTATAAAATAACAATTTTATTATGCATCAGAATATGACTGGACAAGTCATAAATGTATTGTTCTAGTACAGGAGTGTCAAATTTGCATCATCACATGATGTATTGTGACTTTTTTCCCCTTTACTAAATCGGGTATGGGTATAGTCAGCGCATGAGATATCTGGCCTACAGGCTGTGAGTTTGACAGCCCTGCTCTAGTAACTAAAATACATATATAGTGAATCTTTAAAATAGAAAATAACATTACTAAGACTAATAATTAACAGCAGTACCTAATATTTGAAAAAAGCATTTGAAAAGTGTTTTAACCAGGAAATCTTAAGAAATCTGATAGGAATAGTTTCAATTAATAATGTTAATTGTTAAAAATTAGGTGGGATTGTTATCATAAATATGTTATTATATTTAATGTTGTGGTAACTCCCCAAGAATTTGGATGATTTGGTGGCATACATATTTAATCAATAAAAACAACAATAGCACATGCATATATTTCTACAATATATTTCAATTTGCCTTTGTTGCCACCCTAATTATGGCCCTCACATGATAATCAAGAATAAAAGTAAGCTGCAACATAAAAGAAAAGATAGTGAACCTTAATTCTGCAAGGTGGGTTGTGCTTTTGCTGTTGCCTTTAACTATTATGGCTACTGAAAAATAACAACAACAATAAATGAAATACTATTAAAATAGCAAATTAGCTTGAAAGACATTTACAACCTTCTACAATTTTGTACTAGAGCTTTTATGAAGTTCCACATTTTATCAATTTATTTGTGATATATCCAGGCTCTGGTTTAAGACCTCAAGACAATATACAAGCACTCCTTCCATTATTTTCTCGCAAACAACTTTGAGAGAGAGGTTGGGTTGAAATAATATAACTGATCAAAAATCAACCACTGAGCTTCCATGGTTGATGGTAGACTGCTTAGGGTACACTGACTGCTAATTCAGAATTTCTAACCTAGTCAGATTTCAGATCTTTAACAATTTTTTCACACCATTATTCTCTTTGAAGAGGAGCGCTAGAGACTGCCTCATATCTAATTATTATAGAGTTAAATTCTTATCTATATTGCTACTGTCCCATTTTAGTAAGTAACCACATCAGTCTGGAATCTTCCACTCACCAACTTAACCCTGACTCCACCTTCCTCTCCATCCGCTTTCCTCTTTCACATATCCTACTATACCCAGTAGACTCTCAGCTTACAATGTGTAAAATAAAATAACATGTTTAAGCAATAATGTAGAATTTATAAAATAAGTGATAAATAGCAACATAACATAACAACATAACAACATAACAACATAACAACATAACAACATAACAACATAACAACATAACAACATAACATAACATAACAACAAAAGTGGCACAGCCTATGTATGTATATATGTATGTATGTATGTATGTATGTATGTATGTATGTAGAAATAAATGTCAACCTTGAACATTGGTGATTTTCTTGAACTCTTGAAGTTTTCTTAGCAATATTTTCAGAAATGTTTTGAAGTGATTATCCCAAAGTCACCCAGTTGGCTTCATTCTTCAAGTGAAACTAGAACTTAATCCCCTGATGTCTTTTGTTTTTAAGCATTATACCAAAGTGTCTATAACTGATACTCTATTTTTAGGTAATTACTAAAATATACCTATAGTTTCTACTAATTTATTCTAGAACTTTATTTTAGAGTTTAGATTATACAAGTGCAAACAAGTATATTTTGAAGAGAAATGCACAAAACTATGTGTTCTCTAAAAACTTAAAACTTTACCTTGCTGAAGTCAACCGTACTGTTTTCTCTACTCCCTCCTGTTCCACTAATTTTAAATTCTCCATTTTTTCCAATATCCAAATTACCAGGTGCAGATTGTGGTGATGCTAAGAGCCCTAAAATTAGAATAAAAAAGCATATTTAAAATACTTTACCTAGAAATAGGCATGATTACATAACAATTGTGACAGCTTTCTAAAAGCAAATGTGAAAGTTAATAAATAAAAAGTGCATTAGTACCAAAATTGCCAAACAAGTTATTTTTCTGGAAAACAATGAAAGCTTATTAAGTGTTAAAATTAGCTATTACCTAAATGATGGCCTTTTGCAAAATTCACCAAAAAGGTATTATTTTTAAACTTTAAAATGTGCATCTAACCACCAATGTGGACCATGCAATTACAAGAATTTTGTAATTTTACTGGAATTCCCTGGAACAATCATGAAATAAAGCAAAATGTACTTTAGAATACTTAAATAAATCCTATATCACAGTGAACCATTAGAAAATTAGCAATCATCCATTACTGCTGCCCTATAGCAAGAAAACTTTTAAAAGTAGGTTCTGAGCCATGATCCAAATAATGTATTTATTTCTAAGTAAAGTTTGAATTAGGGGTAGGGGTTATTATTTTACTCTGTATATTAAGAGTTTTATATTTTGTAAGCCACCTAGAGTCATGGAAAGTGAGTGGATGGCCATGTATATTTCATATATGAGCCAAGGTGGCGCAGTGGTTAAATGCAGCACTGCAGGCTACTGCTAGATCAGCAGGTCAGCGGTTCAAATCTCACCGGCTCAGGGTTGACTCAGCCTTCCATCCTTCCGAGGTGGGTAAAATGAGGACCCAGATTGTTGGGGGCAATATGCTGACTCTCTGTAAACCGCTTAGAGAGGCCTGAAAGGCCTATGAAGCGGTATATAAGTCTACTGCTATTGCTATTGCTATATATGTATTCTTATGAAGATAAGTAATACATAAAATTCCATTTTAAATGTTTGCTTACTTTTTACTTTAATTTTACTTATTTGCATCCTGCCTTTATTATTTTTATAAATAATTCAATGTATCCAAGACATCTTCCTCCTATTTCCCACAACAGCAACTTTGTAAGGTGAGTTGGGCCTAGAGAGAGTGACTGCACAAGGTCATCCAGCTGGCCTTCATGGGCAAAATAGGAAAATAATCGATATGTACATTATTCTGGAAGCAGAATGTTGTAGAGGACCACAAAATGTTCTGTTTCTCCACTGGACTGTACCATTCTAGCCAAATATTAGTTTTTCAACATGAATGGAAACTGTAGGTTAATCTTCAAGAGGAAAATTATTCCTTATATTCAATATATCAATTTTGTGTAACAGATCCATGATGTAATTGTTTTACACATCAGAATGAGAAACATGACAAACTTTTTATCATTTAAAATAGGAGTAGGAAACCTGTAGTTTTCCATATATTACTCAGCTACGGTGCCCAACAGCTGTGGGCAGCGTGGCCAATGGTAGATATAAGAAATATAGTTCAATATCTAAAGGCTCATGATAAAAAACAAAGCATGCCAAGGAGACTCAAACCTAGCAGAAGCTAATATGTAATATGAACATATGTAATTTTGAGGGGATGAACTGTACATATTAGGGATTCTAAAACTTTGTGATATGATGATCTCCTAAAAAAGTAAATGAATGTATGTGATCCCCCCACCCCCATGAATTAAGCTGTTAGACTGCACTTTAGTCTAGCTCCTATTGTCAAGTGTATTTGTTCTGCCTGAATAGATTCAGGAGACCTCCAATGTTGGATGCCTGGACAGTGTCAATAGCTCAGAGAATGTGCACGTATCCAGACAGAGAAAGAGCAAGTACCACTATAGTATATAACCTCTTAAAAGTATTAAATAAATATAAACATTCTCAGCTATCTACTTCAGTGTCTTGATTTTAGAGCTAATAAACTTGGCCATTCTTGATAAATGAATTACAGCACAGATAGAACAGAATCTTCTGAAATTCTGTAATACCTTTGTAATGCTGCTTTGACCTCTTTAAAGGAAATATGAGATATTAACTAACAAGTAAATAAATAGCAACTGATGTGGAAAAGAATTTATCAAGGCTCATAAACATTTTAATTCCATCACACTCTGATTACTAAAATAAACTTCACCTTGTTCAGTACTAGAAGTTTGACTAAGACCAATAATTTAATAGTTGGTACATTATTACTTTATGAATGACACTACTTTCTGTCCTATTTTCAAACCCATTTCTAGATAATAGCTGTTTGTTAACACAACAAATATGTATATCTATCAAAGGTAGGATATTAAAAGATATATTTCTTGCTACTACAATTAATGCTCTTAAGAAAAGCAAGAGAGTAGTTTTTCAGTACAGGTAGTCCTCGACTTACAACCACAATTGAGCCCAAAATTTATGTTGTTAGGTGACACATTTGTTAAGTGAGTTTTGTCCCATTTTAGACCTTTTTTGCTTCAGTTGTTAAGTGAATCACTGCAGTTAGTTAGTGTATCAGTTATTAAAGTGTATCTGTCCCATTTTAGACCTTTTTTGCTTCAGTTGTTAAGTGAATCACTGCAGTTAGTTAGTGTATCAGTTATTAAAGTGAATCTGTCTTTCCCATTGATTTTGCTTGTCAGGTCACAAAATAGTGTCACATGACCTTGAGACACAGCAACAGTCATAAATAGGAACCAGTTTCCAAGCATCTGAATTTTGATCACATGATCATGGGAATGCTGCAAAGGTTGTAACTGTGATAAAATTGTAGTGGTCATAAGTCACTGCTGTTACTTCGAACAGTCACTAAATGACTGTTGTAATCGAGAACTACCTGTAATAGATTCTTCCTAGACACATGTAAATTTTCCTTTGTAGTTCAATTTCTAATAGATAGTTACAATTTTTAGTTTTCTTATTTTTCATACTGGTTTTAATTGGTCATTTCAAATCACTTAAAAAGAATACACTGAAATTATTATTTTGATATTTGGCACACAGAGACCACAATCCACAGTTGATGACGAACAAATTCTCTGAAGTTGCTCTTTGGTCTGACTATAAGCCTGAACAGAAATATTAAAATACTTCACCAGCCCATGCCTAATACCAAACCAAACCAATAGAACCAAAAATCACTGTTAATGACACCCAGCTAACAAATGCGAATACTTCAAATACTTAGGAAACATCATCTTGACTGATGAATCTTTAGACAAAGAAAGCAACTCTAAGGTTAGTAAGATCAGCCAAGCATTGATGCAGGTGTTTATTAGAGTTCTCAACCAATACAAGAGCCACATCAGAGACAGAAAGAGAGGTAGAGAGAAAAGGAAATGAGGAAAGAGAGAGGGGAGAAAAAGAAAGAAAGAAAGAAATAGCCAAAGATTTATAGAATATTTTGAGCAAAATCTGCTCAGGAGAATCAAAGTCATAATTTTAAATTACAAAATAAATACAGGTAATTTTTTAAAAAAAATGCAAATTGTAAATTCCAGAAGCAGAATGACAGCCTCATAAATAAAGGATGCTTTTGACTTCCGGTTGATGTCATGGCACTATCGGACAAGAAAAGCGGGGCTCTGTGAACTCCCTTCATTGGAGGGCCCCATAAGGGACTAAAGTCACCCTGTAGGGGTGATAAAGAGTGGAGGGGTGCCCTACAGGTTTCAGAGGGAGGGCTAATTCCCTCTCAGCCGACGATGAAGAGGAGAGGCAGCCATTATGGCTGTCGTGAAGCTGGAGCAGCCAAAGAAACAAACGGTGCTGAAGTGGTGTGGATTAATTGGAACTTGATGAGGTGACTTTTTTTACCTGAAACCTATCCTAAAGAAAATAAATTCTGGAAAAGGGACTCTTTGAGAGTTTATTTAAGGGGCAATTACAGAGAGAAAAATCATAGACCCAAAAGAAAACAAAAGAATATTAAGAAGAGAGCACGAAACCTTTAAAAACACAGAAAGATTGGATCTCTAATTTTTATTGGCAATAAGGCATTTTAAAATGCTGGAATGGTTTGTCAGAATTTTGATTATTTGTTTGAATAAATACAACAGAACTTGTTACAATCTATGCAACATTGAAATTAAACAGAAGGCGTCATATACTGGTGAATGGAATACATTATATTTGTACAAACCTGAGAAAAGTACTAACAACACAGAGGAGAAAGAGGAAATAACACCTGGAGGACTGCTATGCTATCTATTGTTTTATACTTATCTATTCCATGACTACTGTAGCTCTAATATTGAAAATAAAACTAAGTAAAGTGACTTTTAAATATCTGGAGCTATGATTTAACTTATAGCAGGGACTTAAGGAGACGTTTGGAAATTTTCCTGGATTACCTAAAAAGAGCGAAATTGGCTAACTGTGGGATATAAATAACCATATTACTCTATTTCCAGAGGAGCAACATCAGGATTGAGTAAATGGTTTCCAGTTCAACTTTCTGAGGGAAAAAAATAATTGAGATCCTGGGGAAGTGATAAAACATTGACAAACTACTGACTGATATTTTAACTTATTAAAAAAAAAAGATGTTTCAGTAGAGGAAAATAAGAGGGTTGCAAAAAGAATTAATAGCAATGTTTCAAAGCATTTATGATATTATGACAAGGAATCACAGGGAGATAATGCACTTAATAACATAAATGGGAAGTTAGAAAGTGCTCCACAGGGGATAATGAATAATGATTTAAAAAGCCCAGGAAATAGAGGAGAAAATTGAGAGACCAAAGGAAAAGATAGAACTAAATAAACAAACAAAACAAGAAGAGGGAAAAATAAAAATAAAAAGCAATTCAGGGGAAATACATGCTAAAAGGTCAAAAAACAATACTAAATGATAATAATCCTATAATAACATCTATGAAGTGACACCAACACCTTGTACCTGCCAAGAAGAATAGGGGACAGAGGGCTATTGCAAATCTATCAAATTGTTGAAGAAGATAAATGAAGTTTGAATGATTATGTGAACCAAAGTACAGAAAGATTGCTGCATGCTGTGAAAACGGAGAACATTATAAAAACAACAGAAACAAAGGGAGAATATAAGGAAAAATAGCTAGATGACAGATTAAATTGACGGAAAACCAAAGCTTTGCATGGACAGCACTTGAAAAACATTGAAGAGAAATGTGATAACAACTTGACATGGGAATGGCTTAAGAGAGGAACCATCAAGAAAGAAACAGAAGGTTTAATACTTGCTGCTCAAGAACAAGCTTTACAAATTAATGCCATGAAAGCAAAGAAATAAAAATCCACTGACAATCTAAACTGCTGACTTTTCAATGATGAAGTTGAAACTGTTTCACATTTAATATGTGAGTGCAGCAAAATTGCGCAAACGGATTACAATGATCGAGTTGCTAAATTAATCCACTGGTCACTATGGAAAAAAAATCCTACCTGTATCCAAAAAACCATGGGATCATAAAGTGGAAAAAGTTACTGAAAATGAGACAGTGAAGATCTTGTGGGACTTTCGAATACAGACGGATTGTCATTTGGAACACAACATGCCAGATATCATGGCTGTTAAGGGCCAAAGCGTGTAGTTTATTGATATCGCTGTACCAGGAGATGCCAGAGTCAAAGAAAAAGAACTGGAAAAAAATCATGGAATATCGCAACCTGGCCATCGAAACTACATGGCTATGGATGAAACATATAACAGTGATACCCATTGTCATTGGAGCACTTGGTACCATGTCCAAGAATTTTACGAAGTACATCAAGAAATTGCAGCTTCCTGCAATAATACCAGCAGAACTGCAAAAAAACTGCGCTACTTGGAACAACATACATTTTAAGAAGATACTTGGTAGTTCTGACCCCCCTCCGACCTGCAAATCACCCAGACACAGGCTTGGCTGCTTGCCACTCTTTAATCACGGATTTATCAACTCCTTTGGCTGAAGGCCGAGACAAGACTCACATGCAAAAATTAGTTGGCAGCAACCCAAAATCCAACAGGCACAGATACAAGACAGAGTATTCCAATACTGTTTCAAATGGTTGTGTCCTGCAAATGACCCCTCCCAACTTCTTCACTTAAATACTCTCTTGGGAGGGGCCAAGCCACAACCACCTGGGCTTAATTATCGACTTTGAGTCTGCCTCCGCAACTGCTGCTTCCGTTTCTCCGCCCTTCTTTGTCTTGTGTTAGGAACAAACTGCCTTGAATCCCCCCCACTGCTCCATGCCTCAGGTGCCTCTTGGTGGCCAACCAACCTCTCTGGTCCCTGCTCTGAGTCTGAACCCTGCCCATGCTCCTCCACATCTTTCCCAGCAGACTCATATGGTTTCTCGCTATCTGAATCCATCAGCAGCTCAACCGTCCTGCTGGGCTACAACAATATCGCTCACTGCAAGGCTCTTCCCCTGGGTCTGACGCTCAGGGTGCAGCCTCGAGGTATAACGGGCCTGGTAGGCCTGCAAGAAAGCAGGGGTATGCATGTCCATTGCATCGGCCCAAGTCCCCCCGTCCGACCCATCGTCCTTCCATTCCACTAAGTACTGGAATCGTCCCTTTAGCCAACCCGAGTCCCGAATCCAGGCCACTTTGGGTGTTAGCTGCTTCTCCACCTCATGCACTGATGGCTGGGGTGGAGACGGTTGGAGGAGAGGATAAGCCGACCACTCAGGTATCAGGAGCAAATGATGGAACACCGGGTGCACTTGCTTCAAGCATGGCAGGGTCAGGCGATAGGCCACCGGGTTGATGACGGTCTTCACCAGGAACAGCTCAAGATACCGGTAGTCCAACTTATTAGCTGGCTGATAGGATGGAAGATGCCACATGGACAGCCACACGTGATCCCCCACAGCCAACTCCAGCACCTCATGCTGAGACTTATCTGCCACCCTCTTGTAGTCTTCCTTAGCTCGCTTCAGATAGTGGCGCACCACTTGGTGTACTGCCTGGAGCTCTGAGAGGAAGTCATGTGTTGCAGGGACCAGGGACTCGACTGGGGTAAGAGGGAAAAAGCAAGGGTGATACCCAATGTTAGCCATGAAGGGCGTCGTCCGAGTGGAGGTATGCTACATGTTCTTAAACGCAAACTCCACCACAGCCAGGTACTCCGCCCAGTTGTTCTGCTGCTGATTCACGAAACAGCACAGGTACTGTGCCAAGATCCCAATAACCTTCTCCATCCCCCCATCGGTTTCAGGATGGTGCACCAAGGACAAACAAACCTGGATGTCCAGAGCCTCCATCAGCCCTTTCCAGAATTGGGCCATGAATTGCATCCCACAGTCCAACACGACCCGATTGGGTAGGCCGTGTAGCCAGAAAACGTGCTGGATGACTATGCGGATGCTGGCACGGGCTATCGGCAATCTCTGACATGGGATGAAATGTACCATCTTTGTGAGTATGTCCACCACCACAAGGACCGTGGTAAACCCCGAAAACGGAGGCAGTTCTGTCAGAAAGTCCATGGACATGGCTCCCCAGGGTCTGTCCGGGATCAGCAATGGCTGAAGCAGGCCTGGAGGACCTCCTGTCACTGACTTGGCCTGCCGACACTGTACACAAGAGGTGACGTACATCTGTATATTGTGTCGCAAGCGGGGCCACCAGAAAGTACGGGAGACCAGGTTCAAAGTCTTGAAAAGGCCAAAATGTCCCGCCACCAGATTGTCATGACACTGGGAGAGAATAAGTCACCAGAGGGGCGCCGTGGGCACATAGAGCCAGTTCCAGTATCTCAAGAGTTCATTGTTGAAGGTCCATGGGGAGGCCAGCCCTACCTCTGCTCTCCATTGCTCCACCCATTAATTGCACCACTGCACATCCCATATCCGAGACCATAAGTCCATGGGCTCATGAACTGCAGTGAAGGATTTGACAGGCAAAACTGTCCGGGGTGGAAGCGAATCTGCAGTGTCAGAGTACTCCAGTTTCAGGGACAGGGCATCCACCCTTTGGTTTTGTGCACTCGGGATGTAGGTCACTCTGAAGTTGAACCAGGCAAAGAACAGAGACCACCAGATCTGGCGCTGGTTCAACTTGCACGCCATTGTCAGGAACTCTAGATTCCTGTGGTCCATCCGGTCCTCGACTTGATGGCTGGCCCCCTCCAGGTGATGCCTCCAGGCCTCAAATGCCACCTTAATGGCCAGTAACTCCTTCTCCCAGATGGTGTAATTGCGCTTGGAAGGATTGCGTTTCCATGAGAAGAAAGCGCAAGGGAAACAGGTACCACCAGGGGCGTGAGTCTGCAGTAACACCGCGCCCAATCTGAGGAGTCGCTGGACATCCTTCACTCATCGAGGAAGTTTCCAACTGCGCAATGTCTCTACCTTGCCCGGCTCCATCGCAATTCCTTCAGGGGAGATACGGTGCCCCAGGAACTCGATGGTAGCCTGCCAGAACTGACACTTCTTCTGCTTTGCGAACAAACAATGCTCCTGGAGTCGTTGCATAGACGTGATGGGTGTGGTCGACACATTTTAGGGACGGGAACATCACCAGGTTCTGGGCCCAATAATCTGAGGGTCATGCACCCACAGCCAAGCCAAGCCCAGGACCATGGGGAAATGCAGGCCCGAAGCAATGTAAAACTGGATGGCCTCCTCGTGTTCCCCGAGGACCAGGCACAAGGGCTGTGTGGTGGCCTTCATAGGCCCAGACAGAAGCACCTGGCCGTCAATGGTCTCAACCAGCATCGGTGGATCCACTGGACACAGAGGGACAGCATACTTGGTCACAAATGCCATGTCCATAAAATTTGTGGTAGCCCTGGAATTGACCAGGGCATAGGCCGGAATCCCCAGCAGACTATCAGACAAGAGAATGCGTGCTGCCAAGATCAAGTGTTGGGGAGGCCGCCGATCTCTGTCTCTGTGTGCGCCCGACCTAAGGTCTCCCTCAGATCGGGCTCCTCCTGTTTCCTGACAAGTTGTTCTGTAGCTGAGGGGAGGTCCCAGACCTCGCAGCCCCCCTACTCTTCTTGGGGCAAACCATGGCCATGTGTCCAGGATCCCTGCAATAGAAGCACAACCCCCCTGCATGCCGTCTGTCCACCTCAGAGCATGACAAGCAGGGTTTGGTGGCACCCAAATTCATGGGCTCCTCCCATGGAGCTAGGGTCTCCTGCAGGATTGGCACTCCCCTGGTCTCCTGGGATGCACGGCAAGGCCCCCATCTCTGCAACCGGGCATCTATCCAGAGGCACAGGATCAGCACATTGAACATCGGTGGCCTGTCCACCCGCACCAGCTCATCCTGCAGGTCGTCCGACAGCCCATCTTGAAAAGTGTCCATGAGGGCTGCCTCATTCCAGGCCAAATCTTGGCTAAGGAGCCAAAATTCGCTGACATAATCCTGCAAGGAGCCCCAGGCCTGCTGCTGTGTCTTGAGCAGTCTGGTGGCTGTTTCCTCCTTAATGGGGTCCTCATACATGAGTCTGAGGTACTCACAAAACCCTCTGAAATTGTCCAGCAAAGGGCTAGCCTGGGACAACAAAGGAGTAGCCCAACAAGCTGCAGAGTCTGAGAGCAAGCTGATAATGAATCCTACCTTAGCCCAGTCAGTGGGAAAGTCCTCCACTCTCAGACTGATAAAAAGCTCGCATTGTCCCAAGAAAGCTGGAAACATGGCTTGGGTGCCATCAAACTTGTCAGGCATGGCAACCGGACATTTCCTCTGAGGCTGGGGGGGGGGGGAGAATAACAGGCCTTTGAAGTTGAGCTATCTGGCCAGCCAGCAAAGCCAGCTGCTGTGCTAATTGAGCGTTTTCAGCACGGAGCTGATCCATGATGGCTCAATGTAACTTTCGTTTGGTATGGGGCAGGACGCAAACTGTTCTGACACCCCCCCCTCCGACCTGCAAATCACCCAAACACAGGCTTGGCTGTTAGCCACTCTTTAATCACGGATTTATCAACTTCTTTGGCTGAAGGCCCAGACAAGACTCACATGCAAAAATTTGTTGGCAGCAATCCAAAATCCAATAGGCACAGTTACAAGACAGACAGAGTATTCCAATACTATTTCAAATGGTTGTGTCCTGCAAATGATCCCTCCCAACTTCTTCACTTATATACTCTCTTGGGAGGGGCCAAGCCACAACCACCTGGGCTTAATTATCATCTCTGAGTCTGCCTCTGCAGCTGCTGCTTCTGTTTCTCCGCACTTCTTTGTCTTGCATCAGGAACAAACTGCCTAGAATCCTCTCCACTGCTCCATGCCTCAGGCGCCTCCTGGTGGCCAACCAGCCTCTCTGGTCCCTGCGCTGAATCTGAACCCTGCCCAGGGTCCTCCACATCTTCCCTGACAGACTCATATGGTTCCTCGCTATCTGAGTCCATCAGCAGCTCAACCGGATCCTGCTGGGCCACAACACTTGGTGGATACCTAGGATGCTGGTATCAACCATTAGACCCAGTCAATGATATTTGTGATTCAATTTAAAGCGTTCAGTTGACTGAGTTTCATGTTTAATGGCTGAGTTTCATGTTTAATGAATAAAGTATATAATAATAAATTAATAATAATTAATAAATCTGTAAGGGACATACTTTTCCATACATTAATAGAAACCTCTAAGCCCAAATGAATGTGAAACATTAAATATCTCAAATTATAGAACTCATTCAAGATAAAAACGAAAAAGAAAAAAAGAAAATAAATTGTTCCCTTGTCATCTTAATATGCTTGAAAGTCTATTAACAAATAAATAGCAAGTCCAAAATCAAACTTCAAGTACATATACAAACCTTAAATCACACTGTATAAAGCATATAGGAAATGTGAGAGAGATGCACTTAAAGCCATACAATTTGTAATCAAGTCTCCCTATCAAATTCCTGATGCATGGGATTGGCAGGTTTTAACCATGATGTAATTAGTACTTGTCATGCAGCAACCAAGTATCCTAGTGCAAACATACACAAATGCTAAAGTGTCTCTGTAAACATCATCATAAAGGTAAAAGTTTCCTCTGTCCAGTTGTATCTGACTTTAGGGGCTGGTACTCATTTCCATTTCATATGAGGAAGCCAGCACTGTTCAAAGACACTTCTATGCTCATGTGACCATCATGACTATATGCCAAGGTGCATACAATACTGTTACCTTCCCACCAAAATTATACCTATTTAGCTACCCGATCTGCATGCTTTTAAACTGCTAAGTTGGCAGGAGCAGAGAGACCTGCTTATAAAGAATGGTTGGAGGCTTAAAGATCTTTCACTGAGATAAAACAAATAAAGTAAGGCCCCAAAGGTGCTTTTTCAGGAGACAACTGAACTTTCCTGTTTTTTTTCTTTTGAAGATGTTTTGCTTTTCTTTTCTTCAAAAGAAAAAAAAAAGGAAAGTTCAGTTGCCTCCTGAAAAAGCACTTTTGGGATAACCATGACCTGGATGAGTGAGAATCTCTACAGAATTTTAAATAAAGTGAGGAAAATATTCAGTAGAAATATGATCAGTTTTCATCTATTATTCCTTGTCTGACCTTCAGGTACTTTGGAAAATAGGTTGACCCCTTCCATTCTGCGACAGCCTCTCAAATATTGGAACGCTTCTATCATGTCTCTTCTGATATTTGTATTCACTACACTAGCTATGCCCAGTTCATGTAACCATTTTTCATGTTTTAGCCTCCAGTCCCCAATCATATTTGTTGCTCTTCTGTGCACTCTTTCTTACCATGATTGAATCTCTCTTAATGCAATTTAGGATTGCATTGGCTTTTTTGGCTGCCACTACACACTGTTAGCTCATATTTAATTGGTTGTCCACTAAGACTCCAACTTCCCTCTCATAGTTACTGCTATTAAGGCTAATTTCTCCCAATCTATATGCGTACTTTTGGTTTTTCTTTCCTAATTCTTTACTTTTCTCAACACTGAATTTCATTTTATTAGTTAGGGCCCAGTGTTTAAGTCTGTCAAGATCCATCTGGCTCTTGGGTCTATCATCTAGGATGCCGGCTATTCCTGCCAGCTTACTATCATCTTCAAAGTTGATAAGTTCCCCTTCTATTTCCTCATTTCAGTAATTTAGGAAGATATTGAAGAGTACTGGAACTAAGACAGAACCTTGTGATACCCCACGGCTTACCTCCCTCCATGCAGACATAGTATCGTTAAGGACTACTCATTGAGTACGGTTTGTCAGCCAGTTACAAATCCATCTGATGCTGATGCTATCCAATTTTTTCTAGCTTACAAAGAAGTAGGCTCTGGTCTACCTTGTTGAACGCCCTGCTGAAGTCTAAGTATACTATGTTCATAGTATTTCACTGGTCTACTAATTTAGTCATTATGTCAAAGAATGAAGTAAGATTAGCTTGGCATGATCTATTTTTAACAAACCTGTGCTGACTTCTAGTTATTACTTTACTCATTTCTAGATGTTCACAGATCTGCTTTTTTTTAATCGTTTCCAGATTATCTTTTCTAATAACCCTAGGAAGGTTCATTATAATTTCAAGCAGCTGCCAAGCAACTGGTCATAGGTCAATATGTATGCATGCATGTATAAGTATGTTAAAGACTGGAAAAATAATTCAGTATCAATTAAAGACAACACTGATTGTAGATATGTAAAAATCTATTTTTGGTTGAAATATAATTGCAATATAATTATTATGAAAGCGCATATCCTAAAAAGCTTCTGCTCAAAAAATATACAAACTGTTTCCTGTTTTTAGCAATTTTAAGCAACTTATAATACTTCATTATTCCTACATGATTTTTATAGTCTAATTATAATCATGATAACAAGGACAGTGTTCATCTTTCAAAGCTACTCTGAAGGCTTCTTTAGCTAAAGAATAAAATGTTTTATATAACTAAGCAAATGAAGAAAAGGGTAACTTGAAACTGAATCAATGATTATGGTTAGATAGTCACATTTTAGCCAGAGTATTATTCTCTGGGACTAACAAATATCTATGTATGAAAAGAACAGGATATCCAAGAAAGAAGTATCATGCAAGAATTGTCCATACCATATTCATACTACAAGAGTTGTCTCATAATACAATTTATTTTTAGAGCCTAAGTAGACTTGCTGGATTCTCTTTCTATTTAAATATCTCTTTAATTGTTGTATCACATAGTATAAAATATTCTGTATTCCCATTCAGTCTCATGTAATGGGCAAAGTAGCATTAATAATTACTAGTGTTCTACTGTAATCTTGAAATTAGGTAGAAATTTCACAACAGAGATCATGATATTTGGATTCTTAGTGTACCTTCCCTATGGGAATTAGGAGTTTTGAAAATGAGGAAAAGGCCACCATTTTTAGTTTACAAATATATAACTTATCCCCCCTACATACACACTCAAACACCTTTTTTATCTTTTAAAGCAGAAGCACTTGCTGAATGAATTCATTTTGTTAAGAAACAAAAAAGTATGGAGAAATGTTCACACATGTAATTGCTTTCAATGTATTAATATTTATGTTAATATTAAGGATAACATATTTTATCTATTTCAAAATACCAAATAAAGTTCTCCAAGAAAGTATCACACAAAAATAATAAGGCATGCAAACAAATAGCAGACTGATGTACAATTTATGGGTGCTAAAGCTGTGTGATTAAAATTTTCGCAGTGGGAGTGATTCAGCTGCAGAAAGCACCACACATGGATAATTTGAGTTCAAATAGTTGCCTGGTGTTATGTCACTATTTTCCTCTGTCCTCTTCTTGCCTTCCTGAGCTTCTAAATCTTCCTCGGGTGGATGAATTACTACTTTAGGAATATCATCATTAGAAGGAGACACCTGATGCTCGGTTGGCTGGAAATTTGTGGCTCTCTTAGAATCACACCTAGGAGTGGAAGGTGGAGTGCTTTGTGGGGTAGGCAAAGGGGTTGTACTCCTTGAGGTTGTTGGAGATCCAGGAAGTAGGTAATTGAGAAGAAGGGACAAACGATTCTCTCCTCTCAGGGAAATATTTGAGGCAGAGAGACCTGCTCGTAAAGAATGGCGGGAGGCTGAAAGGCCTTCCCCTGAGATAAAACAAATAAAGTGAGGAAAACATTCAGCAGAAACATAACATCATATCATCTGATACTATAAAAGATTTTAAAGGCATAATTTCATAGGTGAGATAAGCAAAATATTGAGTGCTAAGCAGAATTTTAGATGTTAAAAAAGTCAGCATACAGCACAATGAACATTTAAAAGTCATATATAGATATGTATGTAAATTGTGATTAATTCAGTTCACAGCTTTGAAGAAAATATCAACACTATAAACCATTCACAGGGTTGATAGATTTATGAATGATATTAATTGTCCCCCAAATCACTGAATATTAATAGTTTTTACAGCCCTAAACAGAATGCTATGCTTATAATAGAAATATTTTGAATATGCAATAAAATATTAAGATTCTTTCTTAATGCAAGTTTCAGAAAATATACAGTGAACAAAAACATGCATGTCTATATGAATCTTTACCACAACTATAAAAATACATTTGACAGTTCCAGATAGATGTAACCTCACAATAGAATCAAGGATAAATACTTAAATGAGCATCTTTTAAAAACCTGCATTTATTATTAGTTTCTAACTATAATGAAACATTCACTGGAAAGCTGTTCAATTTCTGGTTAGCAATTTAGATCTTTAGACAGCTCACACCAAATTAAGTAATCTAAAAAAATTAAATTGTTCAAAAGCCAACTAAGTTGCAGCAATCAGAATAAAAAATTCAGATAACACGATTAAAATGAAAATTACCTGAAAAGATGTCAGACTTCCAGAATATAAAAAATTAGTCCAATTGTGACAGGAAGGAGCAATCAGGGAATAAAGAGCACAAAACCTGTGTATCTTATAATATTATATTTCTATAATAAATCATATATCTGAGATATATAATATTCACAATTGCAAAATCAGGATATCTTTTAAGGCAAAAAACACCCCCCCCCCACAAAAAAAAAACTCTTTAATTATTACTAAAGGAAAGCTAACATCTGTCATTAACAAAAAAAACATGATTTTACTGAAAATGATGACAGGAAGATGCAGAAACTAAGGAAAGATAGACAACACATATGTAACAAAATATCCACCACTTTTCTTTTACATATATCATGCTTTAGGGTACTAGAAAGACAAAATTATGAGTTCAATGATGCAATAATTGCCCTAAATGTTCCAAGTTCAAAAGATATAAATATAATTTTATTTTCTGCACAATTGTTCTTACAATTATTTTTTGCTGGGAATGAATTCTAATCTTATTTTTGCATGTGCTGACTTTTCTCACATCTCTGCATTATATTATTAAACCATAAAACAACTGGATGCCACAACTTATCTCACCATTTTTTTCAAGCAAGAGAGGGTCAGAATGTTTCTTGCCTATATCTGCAAAGGATCGGACGAGGGGAATCCGATTACTAAACTTTTTTTCATTCTGATGATGATGTCTTTTCAGAAGGGCTTCTCTGACATTTTCTCTCATTGATTCATCAAGGTGGCCAGAAGCTATCATGTTATCCAATACCATATCTACAAAGGAAAAAATGAAATTTAAAATAAATATGAAAGATTGATATATCCGAGAAACATCTTCAAGCCTTGGATATGTAGGAAATGTTTAAAAGAATAGTGTTAAAATGTTTGGGACTAAATCATACCAAAAATGGAGTATGCTTATGATTCTCTGTATTATCCAACTGAGATTTTAGTAGACACTGATTTTATTTAGGATATTTGTTGTGTTTTGGTATTTTCATGGGGGGAAAGAATAAAGGAAAAAAATCCTACATAATTCAACAATGCAACAACTACCACTGGTGGCTGCTTGCCAAAAGTTATTTTCCTCATTTAGCAGCTATTCACAAAAAAATAATAATAATCAACTCCATTCCTATTCTAGAAAAGCTTTTTCTAGCCTCAGTACCCTCTAGATGTTTAGCATTTAATTCCCAGAATTTTCAGCAACAGTTAAACCACTTCAAGATTTAATCCACCCATCTGGAACATTTCCAAAACCAGCTACTTTGGACCATAATATTTGGTGTAAACCTAAAAATATTAGTTTGCTGATGGTCTGTTGCAATTATAATGGAGCTTGAACATCACTAAAGGAATGAGAGTGCTAGGCTAAAAAATTATGATTTGAAAAAACAAAAGTTTCTATTCTAAATCAAGCAGAATTAAATAATATCCTTGTCACTGCTTCCAATGAAAAAAGCTATCTCTAAAGCCATGAAAAAGGTGGTAAAATACAAAAAGCTCACTTAATTTATACCTTGTTGGGCTGCATCAACAGGATTTTGAAATATGATTGCAATATTGTCAATAAAAATTAGAGCATAAAATCCCTGTAATTTTTTTTGCAAACATAAGACACAAATGTATTTTAATTACTTTACAAAACATATAAAACACATTAAAATAAAATCTTAAGCAAAATTTATGTGACCTGCTATTTCATCCAGTGAATTGGCTCTCATATCTAACATGACCGTTCCATTTAAAATGCAACTTCTCAATTCAAACAGACTATGAAGAGACAGAGTAGCCACATAAGGTTTGCTCCACCGCTCACCACCATCTTCAACATCTTCTTCAAATTTTAGCCATCTGCAATATATATGTGTGTATATATATATATATGTATAACGAACATGTATAGTAAAAAAAGTCTTAGTTTTTTAAATACAAACATTGTGTTCAGTTTATCTTAAATTAAAGTTCTTTCAATTGTCTCTGTTTCTTAAATCTCTATTTGATCCTTACTTTCCCAGATATCCTATACAATTTAGTAACTTGTTTTTAAAGAGACTTGGAGATTAGTATCTGTCTATGCAAAATGAAAGTCTAGACTTCAATGGGACCATGTGTAGGATTCTACTTTTATTTTAGCTTACTTTTTCAATGTTGCAAAAAGACAATGATTTTTACAAAAATGAGAAAAAAATTCAACAGACAAAGCAGTAATATCAACGGCTAGAAGAAATATACTTAAGGGTTTTGAAACTTCAGTTACTTAATGGCCTTCAAATATTCAAAGTATGCCATTTCTCTTAATTTATTATTATGAAGCAAAAGGAATTATCTTCCAAGTTACCTGGCAGTTTCTTTCCATTCATATTCTTCCCCTTCTTTAAAATAAAGTTCATCCATTTCAGTAAAAAGATCATGTGGAATGTGTTCTTCATCATCATCCTCTGTACCAAGGATAAATTGCACTCTCTGGGATGGTGTGTCTTGATGAAAATTGAATTTGAGACACTTATTCAGTAAATATCTACATTCTTATCCATATCAACACATTACCAATCATAAATGTATTTGTGAAAGAACAGGATAGAAAAAAGCAAATAAAAAACTATATTGTCCCTATAAAACTATCATTAATAGTATTATTAGATGTTTAACTCCTCAAATCTCAATATAATTGTAAGTAATAATGACTATATATTATAAAAAACTAATTAAAAATTAAATTCAAGACAGGTTCAGTTCATGGATTTGTTTCCCCAATTAGGTGACCTTAAGAATAGAAATTGCTAATGCAAATAGACATACTTATACTTAAAGAGCTGAGGTGGTGCAGTGGTTAAATGCAGCACTGCAGGCTACTGCTAGATCAGCAGTTCAGCGGTTCAAATCTCACCGGCTCAGGGTTGACTCAGCCTTCCATCCTTCCGAGGTGGGTAAAATGAGGACCCAGATTGTTCGGGGCAATATGCTGACTCTCTGTAAACCGCTTAGAGAGGGCTGAAAGCCCTATGAAGCGGTATATAAGTCTACTGCTATTGCTACTGCTATTAAAAACTTCATATTTATGAACTGTGTGGAAATTATGTTTTAGGCACAAACACTTCCCAGATTTTATCACACTAAACCAAATAATAATTTGATGGCAAATGAGACATATGACTGTAAAATTTCCTTTTTCGTCTATACTGTTATTACTTTCTTTTATCATAAACCACACTTGGTTGGCATAGCTAAAAGAATGAATTGAATCAGTACATTTTACAAGTTTATTTGCAAATGTTAAAGGCAAAAATAGACAACACTGCAATGTTATATTCATCCAACATTAAAAGTTTGACAAAGTACAAAATAACAGTAAAGTCTACTAGTCTTAACTAGTACTGTGTGAACTAGACATAAACCACTACTAACAGTACAAGGATAAAAATTAAAACGTATTATTATGTTTAAAAAATGAATAAGAATCATATTTAAGAAACTATATTTAAATCATTTAAAAATAGAATGAACATTTGTAAATGATAATCATTTCCCGTGTTTTTATACATAAGGAAAAGGATTTCAAAGTACTGAATTGTAGCTAAAAGCACTGGTATTTTAATATATTAATAAATCAATAGCATGAAAATAAAGTGTTAGATACTAGCTACAGTTATAATGGTTTCCACTAAGGTCCTCTGTTTCAGCGGGAACAGAGGTTTAATCTCATTGGTCGAAGGGTCTGACAGCTCCCTCTAAAAGGGCTGCTGTCAGACTCAACTTTCACTGGATTGTACATACTTGTTCTGTTACAATAAAGAGCTGTTGTTGCCTTTAGCCTGAGTTTGCCTTTCCATTACCTGATCTAACACTGGCGACGAAGGTGGGATTGGAAGGCAAGTAGGTGAACCAAAAAGAGTGTAGCAATCCAGCAAGAAAATCCACCCCGGAGCTCAGCATGGCTTCGAGCAGCCATTTTTCAGCAGCAAACTCAAAACGCCTCAGAACACAAAATGGCCATGGATGCCACACCGACTCCATATGACCCAGTCACCAAGCACTGAGACTCGTATATGCTGAGGTTCGACTGCTTCCTCAAAGCCAATGATCTCATGGACCTTTCTGAAGGCCGCAAGAAGAACATGTTCCTGTGGACAGGAAGTGTTCGAAACTGCCAAAGACCTATCAGAGCCAATACCGCTACAATCGGTCGCTTGGTCTGTGCTCCAACAGACACTGAGGACTCACTATGCTCCCAAGCCGTCTAAGCACGTCCGTCAGCACGAATTTAATATTCGCAACCAGTACAATGTGGAATTGGCTAAGTGGGAAAAACTTTGGATACTTAATCAGAAACTAATAATGGCTATGGTGTATAAAGAAAATATTTATAAGATTTTCTACAGATGGCACCTCCCCCCAGCACAGCTCTCCAAAATGTTTAAAAATCTGGCCCCAAATTCTTGGAAGTGTAAAAAAACACCAGGCACTTTTGATCATATGTGGTGGACGTGCAATGTGGCAAAAAAATATTGGAAAATGATTCAAACATGGTTAGAACAAATGATGGGAGACCAAATCTTGTTTAAACCAGAATTTTTTCTCCTAGGTATAATACCAGAGGGGTTTAAGAAAGATACACTTTATTTAATTATACATGTACTAATTGTGGCATGCATAAGTTATGCACAATATTGGAAAAAAGAAAATACACCATCAGAGCTAGATATAATCAGAAAAGTGTTGGCCTGTGCGGAAGCAAATAGGCTCACTCTTGAACTTAAAAATAAAGGGGAATCAGAATATTTTGAAGTCTGGAACAAATTTTATGACTGGTATAAGACAAGGTGACAAGACTAGAACAAACTGTATATATTGTGATTGGACAGAAGGATAGACAATGTATTAAGTAGGCTAATTGTTAATAGTTGAGACTAGCTGTATATAATGTGAATGTATGGTCACTTCAATGTCGCAGTACTGCATTGTTTTTAATGTAAAAATAATACAAATATATTGGGAGAATATTCTCAACCAGAAGGAAGGAGAATCGATCGAATATGTTGTGGCGCTACGAAAGGCCACAATGTACTGCGAGTTCTGAGACCTAGACTAACTTATTCTTCACCGCATCATATGTGGTGTGCAGGACATTAATTTACAGAGGAGGTTACTTGCCGAATCTAACCTCAGTCTACAAATTGCCTTGGACGAAGCCAGGGCATCAAAATCAGCCGTCACGTCAACAGAAACCCTGCAGCACCAAAACACTCCACAAGAGTGGAGCACTCCACGCGAAAGAACACACATGTACATCGCGAGGCTGCAGAAGCCGAGAGCTCAGTAGATGAAGAAGATGACAGCTGTCGCATGCACAGTAGTCGCACCAAGCCAGCGGGCAAATTCGAACAGCGTTTCCCGCCTTGCGCAAGCTGCGGAGGAGACCATGCCAGATCATCTTGCCATTTCTGTGACGCTATCTGCCAATGCTGCAAGCAGAAGGGGCACATCGCCAAGGTTTGCAGAAGCAAGCACCCCACGATGACCTGGCAGCCAAGAAGCTGACCCAACTGCCAGCAGAGGCCCAACCAAGGGGCACGGCAGAAGCCACCACAGCGCTCAGTGGGTGACACCAGAGTCACCTACCACACTTCAATTGGCCAAGTCCACACTAGGCGGCCAAAAAAGCTGAAGGTCACAGTCCTCATTGAGGCCTCTCCACGCGAGATGGAGATAGACACGGGTTCATCACTGACCATCATGCCATCGTCTACACTCAAGCGGGCTCTCCCTAGCCTGAAGAAGCAGCACCTACACATCCCTGCCATCCACTTTTACGATTACCAGGGGAACCAAGTCTCCATTGTGGGTCAGGGTGCAGGGTTGCACCTTCCGGGTGCAATTCAAGAGCTACAGCTGCCATTGACAATGGTCAGTGGCAACCTGCAGAGCCTCCTGGGGCTTGATTGGTTAGAAGCCCTGGGCCTAGAAGTGACCGGTATCAACGCCTTGAAAGACGAAAATGCCAAAGCAATTTTTAAGGAGTTCTGGGATGTCTTTGGCACCGGTCTGGGTAAGTATGTGGGGACTCCCAATTTATTTTAATTTGGACCCCAACATAGTCCCCATAAGGCTAAAACCCAGGAGAGTACTTTTCGTTCTCCGCCTAAAATCGATCTGGAAATTGACAAGTTCGTAGGCTAGGGAATCCTGGAGCTGGTTGATCATGCACGCTGGGAGACCCCTATAGTGACACTTGTCAAATCTGATGGGTCTGTCCACATCTGCGAGGACTACAAATGCACAATCAATAGAGCGTTACAACAAAGCGCTTACCCTGTACCCATTGTACAGCATTGATTACATTCTTTAGGCCCCGGCAAAGTATTCACTAAATTGAACATGGTGTAGGCATATCAACAATTGCCTGTTGATGACGCTATGGAGGAGGCCCAAACCATTGCCATGCACAGGGGTACATTCAAATGTCACCGCCTGCAATTTGGAGTTAGTATCGCCCCTGGACTGTTCCAAAACATCATGGAACGGCTTTTGCAGGGGATTCCAGGAGTCATCCCCTATTTTGACGACATCTTGGTATTGGCTGCAAATGAGACGCAACTTTTCAAACATTTGTGAACTGTTTTGACCAGAATTTGAGACAAAGGCCTCCATCTCAATCAAACCAAGCTGCAGGGGTTTCTCGGGCTCCTTATATTCTACAATCTCTTTCTTAAACAGAAAGCCACTGTTGCTGAGACCTTACATCATCTCCTGGCAAAGAATGCAAAATGGTCCTGCGGCAGAGTCAAGGCAGCCGCATTTGTCGTGATAAAAAGACTTCTGTCAGCAGACACGTTCCTGGTGCAGTACAGGCAGATCCTGCCACTGGTCTTGACTTGTAACACTTCACAGTTTGACATCAGAGCCGTCCTCAGCCACCACATGCCCAATAGCTCCCATAGCCTATTACTCAAGGACCTTGTCCACTGCTGAGCAGAACTACAGCCAGCTGGACTGTGAGGCTTTGGCTGCAGTGCCCGGTGTAAAAAGGTTCCATGAGTACCTCTACGGCCATAATTTTGAACTAATTACGGACCACAAACCGCTTTTGGGCTTGCTGGCTGGGGACCGACCTACCCCTGTGTCATTATCGCCACAGATGATCAGATGGATCATTTTCCTAGCAGCCCATGCCTATCGTCTCATCCACCGACCTGCCTCCACTTTGGGGCATGCTGACGCCTTGAGTTGCTGCCCGCTGCCAGAACTTCTTACAGACCCTACCCCTGAGACACCAGTTATCCTGATTGACTGCTTAGAGACTGGTCCTGTCTCTTCTAATGACGTTGCTCGCCACTCTGCAAAGGACTCCACCATCAAACAAATTTTGAACTGGGTGTGGAGGGAGTTGTCCAAGGGGCCTGTTGGGCCTGATTTCAAAATGTACTATTGTAAGAGAGATGAATTGTTTGTTGTCAATGGCTGTTTGCTGGGGGGGGGGGGGATCGGGTCATTGTTCCACCCAAACGCAACTATTTTACTTTCTTTCTTTTCTTTCACCTTTCTCTTCTCTCTTTGTATGGGATATGTATGAGATACGTATGAGATGAATGAATGAATGTCCCACTTTTTATTATTATATTGTTGTAAATTTTTGTGTTTTTTAACTCTTACGTGGGGACTGTTTGGGGGAGTGTATGAGTATGTGTGATTCGGAGGACCTGCCGGGAGATGCGGGGGCCATGGGGGTGGTTGAGGGGACTAGAGACACGGGAGAGGGTCGGGGTATTACGGTCGTAACAGGGAGGGGCAGATACGGCGGGGACTTTAGGGCAGGCCATTATCGGGGAAGGAGGGTTCGCTACATTACAGAGATCCCTCCTTCCGGCCCTATGAGTCCCACTCCGAGACCAGATGGCGCAAGTGATCAGGACCCTGGACTCAGGCTGTTGTCGCTAAATGCCAGGTCTGTGGTACATAAAGCTCCTCTCGTCCGGGACTTAATTTTAGACGAGAGGGCAGACCTGGCATGTATTACTGAAACCTGGCTGGGCCCAGAGGGAGGAGTCCCCCTTGTAGAGCTGTGCCCAGAAGGATTTCAGGTGCTGCACCAGCCGAGAGCCCAGGGAAGGGGTGGGGGTGTGGCCGTCGTTATCCGGGAGTCGTTAGTTCCTCGTAGGGTCCCTGCTCCGGAGCTTGTCGGGTGTGAGTCTCTGCTGATAAAGTTGGACCTCAAGGGTCAAGTGGGTTTGCTGTTAACGTACCTGCCTCCCAACAGCGTTGCAGCAGCCCTCCCCTCGCTCCTCGAGTCGGTAGCCGAGCTGGCAATTGAGTTCCCTAGGTTGATGATCCTGGGGGACTTTAATTTGCCGTCGCTCGGTGAAAACTCTGATGGGGCGCAGGAGTTCATGGCTTCCATGACAGCCATGGGCTTGACCCAAGTAATTCGGGGCCCAACCCATTCGGCGGGTCACATGCTCGACCTCGTATTCCTCTCGGAGCAGTGGATCTGTGACCTTGGTCTGAGGGGTAACGATATCATACCCCTGTCGTGGTCAGACCACTGCCTACTGAGGCTCGACTTCCGGAGGCCAAACCCCCACTGTAGGGAGGAGGAACCGACCAGGTGGTTCCGCCCCAGGCGACTTATGGAACCATCAAGGTTCCAGACGGAGCTTGGGGTTATTCCTGATACTTTCGCCCACAGTCCGGTAGAGACTCTGGTTGCTGCTTGGCACTCGGCAGCATCGGAGGCCCTCGACCGGATTGCGCCACTACGGCCCCTCCGAGGCGGCGGATCCCGGAGACCTCCTTGGTTCACCGAGGAACTCCGGGAGATGAAGCGCCGGAGGAGATGCCTAGAGCACCGATGGAGGTCCGATAAGTCCGAATCGAACCGAGCAATGGTAACCACCTGCACCAAGGAATACACCAGGGCTCTTAGGGCAGCGAAAAGATCTCACATAGCCACCTTGGTTGCGTCCGCTGAGTCCCGCCCAGCCGCCCTGTTTAGGATAACCCGCTCCCTATTAAATAAAAGGGAAGCGGGGGAACCCTTGCAGGGCAGAGCTGAGGATTATGCCCAATTCCTAGCGGACAAAATTGCTCGGTTTCGGTCGGACTTGGACTCCACCCCCGCAGTTCCAGCCGAGGCACAAGAGGATCAAGTAGAACATCTCTGGGTTGAGTTTCAGGATGTTACCCCCGGGGATGTGGACAAGGCCATGAGGGCTGTAAGTGCCTCCACCTGCGTACTGGACCCGTGTCCCTCATGGCTGGTTGCTAACAGCAGTGAGGTGACACGAGGCTGGATCCAGGCGGTTGTTACCGCCTCTCTTCGGGAGGGGAACTTCCCCGCCGCACTGAAAGCGGCGGTGGTGAGACCCCTCCTAAAGAAGCCATCTCTGGATCCAGCTGTTCTTAATAACTATCGCCCAGTCTCCAACCTTCCCTTCCTTGGGAAGGTTGTTGAGAAGGTGGTGGCCTTCCAGCTCCAACGGTCCTTGGAGGAAGCAAACTATCTCGACCCCTTCCAGTCAGGCTTCAGACCCGGTTACAGCACAGAAACCGCTTTGGTCGCATTGACCGATGATCTCTGGAGAGCCAGAGATGGAGGACATTCCTCCATCCTGGTCCTCCTTGACCTCTCAGCGGCTTTCGATACCATCGACCATGGTATCCTTCTGCGACGACTGCGGGAGGTGGGAGTGGGAGGCACCGTGTTGCGGTGGTTCTCCTCCTACCTCTCGGACAGGTCGCAGTCGGTGTTGGTGGGGGGGCAGAGATCATCCCCTAGGCCCCTAACATATGGGGTGCCTCAGGGCTCGGTCTTATCCCCCCTACTATTCAACATCTACATGAAACCGCTGGGAGAGATCATCCGTAGGCACGGGATCAGATACCATCAATATGCGGACGATACCCAGTTGTATCTGTCCGCCCCGTGCCAACTCAATGAAGCGGCAGACGTGATGAACCGAGGCCTTGAAGCCGTTATGGACTGGATGAGGGTTAACAAGCTTGTGCTCAACCCAGAAAAGACCGAGTGGCTGTTGTGTTTTCCTCCCAAAGATTCGACAAACATTCCATCACTCAGGCTGGGGGGTCAAATTTTACACCCCTCAGAGAGGGTTCGCAACTTGGGTGTCCTCCTGGATCCACAGCTATCGTTTGACCACCACCTGACGGCTGTGACCAGGGGGGCATTCGCCCAGGTTCGCCTGGTGCGCCAGTTGCGACCCTACCTGAATCGGGAGGCACTCACAACAGTCACTCGGGCCCTTGTGACCTCTAGGCTGGAATACTGCAATGTGCTCTACATGGGGCTGCCCTTGAGGAGCATCCGGCGACTTCAGCTAGTACAGAACGCGGCCGCGCGAGTGATTGTGGGTGCACCTCGGTTCACCCACATAACACCTATCCTCCGCGAGCTGCGTTGGCTACCTGTGGATCTCCGGATGCGCTTCAAGGTGCTATTAGTCACCCATAAAGCCCTACATGGTAGTGGATCCGGATACTTGAGAGACCGCCTTCTGCCAATTACCTCCCTGCGACCAATTAGATCTCACAGGTTGGGCCTCCTCCGTATTCCATCGGCCAGCCAGTGCCGGCTGGCAACCACAAGGAGGAGGGCCTTCTCAGTAGTTGCCCCGACCCTTTGGAACGAGCTCCCCGTGGAGATTCGTACCCTCGCCACCGTCCAGGCCTTCCGCACAGCCCTTAAGAACTGGCTAGCCCGTCAGGCCTGGGGACAAGGATAGCCGCCCCTCCCGAATGATGAATGTATGTTGCTTATTACTTTTATTATATGTGTCTTTGTCATTGTTTTGTTATTCCCCCTCCCTGATTTTATGTGAGCCGCCCTGAGTCCCCTCAGGGAAAAGGGCGGCCTACAAATATTAATAAAATCAAATCAAAATCAAATCAAACTGTGCATTGCAGTATTAGAGGCTTTACACGTAGGGCATCCTGGAATTGTCAGGATGAAGTCTTTGGCCAGGAGTTACATGTGGTGGCCTAACATGGACAGGGAGATCCAAGAATGGATAGCTACCTGCACACCGTGCCAGGAGTCCAGACCAGCTCCCCCAGAGGCGCCAGCTAAGGAGTGGGAGCGACCTCAAGCACCGTGGTCTAAGGTGCACATTGATTTTCCTGACCCAGTTCCTTGTAGTTGTGGATGCCTACTCAAAATGGCTAGAGGTAGTCCTGATGACCTCCACTATGACAGAAGTGGTCATCAAGATACTACAGAGACTTTTCCCCACACACAGATTGCCCAATGTCCTGGTCTCTGACAATGGGCCCCAATTCATGTCCATGCAATTTGAGACCTTCTTAGCAGCACAGGGAATAAGACATGCCCTGGTCGCGCCATTCCATCTGGCCTCCAATGGTTAGGCGGAGAGAATGATGAGATCTGCAAAAGAGGCCCTATCTAGGATAGGCCCAGGAGATTGACCATTATCTGCTAATTCAACACATCACGCCAAGTGCCACTATAGGGAGAAGCCCCTCAGAGCTTCTCATGGGTCACTGGCTAAGGTCCCACTTAGATCGGCTACACCCAAACTATTCTGCCCCATCGACCCCTGACTCCACAAGCAAATTTTGGAATTTTAGCATAGGGGATTCAGTTTACGCCCACAACTACGCCAGGGGAACTCTGTGGATTCCTGTCACAGTGATAGGCATCACCGGGCCTCTCTCTTATCTCATAGAGATCGAGGACGGTTGGAATTGGAGAAGGCATGTTGACCAACTCTGTGGCCGCCTCTCCAATTCCACTCTTAGGCAACCAGAAGTAACTCCTGCAGGAGTTAGCCAAAGCCCTACTCAAAAGGAGCATGGAGTCACTCCTTCCACAGCCAACTCAAACCCAAAGTCACTGGGATTCTTAGTTTCTTGTATTGCAGGCCCGCAGCGAGTTCGAAGGAACCGGCTCTAGAAGCTCCAGCTGCGTCCTGTGAAAGGTTCCAGGAGCTTCCACCAAGCGAAACTGCGAAGCAAAAATGTCCGTCCGATCTGTCCGAAGAACATCCTCCAACTGAACTGTGCAGTTCTGGCAGAGCTACCAAAAAGCCCATCTACCTGCATGACTACGTTACCAGTAGTCACGTTACCAGATAGATAGACAGATAGGCAGGCAGATAGACGGATGGATAGAGAGAAAGAGAGAGAGATAGGTAGGCAGGCAGATAGACAGATGGAGAGAGGGAGGGGGAAAGAGGGAGAGGGATACCATAACTAGGTAGACAAATAGGCAGGCAATAGCAATAGCAGTAGACTTATATACCGCTTCATAGGCCTTTCAGGCCTCTCTAAGCGGTTTACAGAGAGTCAGCATATTGCCCCCAACAATCTGGGTCCTCATTTTACCCACCTCGGAAGGATGGAAGGCTGAGTCAACCCTGAGCCGGTGAGATTTGAACCGCTGACCTGCTGATCTAGCAGTAGCCTGCAGTGCTGCATTTAACCACTGCGCCACCTTGGCTCTAGGCAGATAGACAGACAGACGGATGGATGGATAGAGAGAGAGAGGATATGTATAAAGGTGACCAGACGTCCCTAGCGAGGCCGCGGGCTGGCAGTAACCGCCGTGGCCTAGCTCCCTTCCCTCCCCCCGGTCAATGGTGTCCCTCTTTATCAATCTGAAAATCTGGTCACCTTATTCATAACATAACAAACAGGTAAGTTATAATTGCAAGTACATTTGCTGAACAAAATGAAAGATATTATGAGTAAATGATGGCAATGGAACAATTTATTAGTGGCACATAAGGGAAGTAAATACTCTGGAAGTTTTGTTCCACCACCCATGACCAGTATGATGATGTCAGAAATCTTAAGATTATGAATCACATTAGTGATTTCCAGACATACTACTAATTTTTGCTGTATTTTTCAAAGGCTGAAGTTGCTGAAGAAAATGTGTTAAACATGTAGTGTTTTGTAGAAGCATGAGAGGAAGCTTCATTAACAAGTCACCCTTAAAAATCACAATCATCACCTCTCTATGGAAGTGAGTACTGATTTAGGAGTACAATCTTTACCCGTATAAACATATGGTAGGGAAACAGTCTGCTCTTATCAATGCCTAACTTTCTGGAAACCACTGTCTGGAGAGCACAATGAAGTGAAGTCAAGAAAACTTTGGATGGGAAAAAGGTAGAAAGAAAAATGGGGGAACCCCAAGAAATAGAAATCAAAAGCCTGTCTTGTAAAGAGGACCAACTTTTCCTGATTAGACTTTTTTTGAGATAGAGCTAGTCCCAAGAGCAGAGCGGCTTTTTCCCTGAAAAAGCAATAATGAGATGAAGACTCTAACAATCTGTTCCAGGAAGTCATATCATGTTGTACATCATACATTTAGGAAACTGGAAAAGCTGTTCTTTAACTGAATTACATTTTTTACTTTTATTTATTAAATTTTGCTGCCCATCCTGTCACAACAGACAAACATGAACTCTAGATTGATTATAAATGTAAAGTGTTAACGAAGTTCTTACCATAAGAAGGAGATTCCCGCCCATCTTCTCTATCAGTCTCCTTTTCTTTTCTTCGTCTATGACGTTTATGACCATGATGTCTATGACGGCGTCGACCTTGTTTTCCAAAGGGCACATGAACACCAATATATACAGCTCTATGACCTTAACCAAAACATTATTCAATATATTAGAAATGTAAAAATAATTAAATTGTCCCAAAAAAGAGAAAAACACAGAGCATACTACAGGCTTATAAAACAAATTTGATTTGCAGGATATCCACTGTTGTAAAGGAGATCAAACAACAGCAACAAAAATGATTTACCAGATCTGCTAGTTTATGATTATTTAACTTTTTTACCTTAAGGTTTTTAAGGCAGAAATGAAAATGTTACCCAAAAGTGTCATATTGTAATTCATTGTTCGTATTATTAGAAATAAAACATGGTTTATTTTTTAATGAAAATCCAGTGTCTCTTCCCCTTCAAAGTTTATTTTTATATATAATATTTCTGAATTGTCCATGTCCCTCAAAAAGGGACTCTTGGAGGTATATAATAAAGCATCAAAATGTGAAACAGAATGTAAAAATTAAGATGTAAAAAATTTAAATTTAAAAATTATTTAAAAATATTAAGGAGGTAAGAACCTGTTAAAAATTAGTTGACAAAGACAAAGGATGGATTCTCAAGGCACCAGCCAACCCCACTGCATGCTCTTTTGGATTCCCCATTCAGAACTGCAGGGCCATGTTTTAACACCCTTTTCAGAAGGCCAGGAATGTGGGGCCTGTCTCACATTTGGGTGAAGAGTATTCCATTGGGCAAGAGCAATGGCAGAGAAGGCTCTCTCCTTAGACCCCCCATAATTCTTTAACTAAGTCTGCAACATATCTGCCTGCTTGACAGGTTGGGATGGGTTAATGTTATGGGATGAAGCAGGTTCTATAGGTAGCCTGGCCCCATGCCATGTAGGGCTTTATAGGTCATAACCAACACCTTGAATTGGACCCAGAAGCAAACTGGCACCCAATGTAATTTGTGGAGCAAAGGTATTATATGTGCCTTTCTTTGGATACCCAATATAGCTCATGCAATGGCACTTTGCAGCAGCTAGGAAGTTTTCAGATGCTTTCCAAGAGTAGTTCCATGTAGAGTGCATTGTAGTAGTCTCAAAAGGGAGATGGCTAAGGCACGAGTGAGTAAGTGGAAAGCTTCCCTCTCCAGGAAAGGGTATAACTGGCACACAGCATGAAGTTACGCCCTCCTAACCACAATTACACTTGCTCTTCGAGCAGGAGCTGTGACTCCAAGAGGACCACTAAGTTATGCATCAGATGTGTCTGGGGTAGTGTAAATCAATTCAAAACAAGATGATAAACTCCTGGATACGGAGAGGCTCATTCATAGTCACTCCATCTTATCAGGGTTCAGATGAAGTCTGTTGTTCCCACTTTAGCCCCCTAAAATCTCCAGACACTACGAAAGAACATCCACTGCATCACTCACTTCACCCAGGAGGAAGATATATAATTGGATATCATTAGCATAGTGGTGATACCTTTATCCTGTAGTGATTGGGTATCTTTTCTAATTGTTTCATGTAGATGTAGGAGTAGAGAAAGCATCGAGATCTGTGGCACTCTCCAAAGTAGGAGCTATGAACTGGACCTCTTGCTTACTATTAACTTCTATTGGAACCAAGCTCAGAGAAAAGTGATGAACTAGCACAAAACTATGCCAACTACTCTAATTCTCTAAATTAGCCCAAAAAACCACCAAAGCCAAGAAATCAAGGAGGGCAAGGAGAGATGAACCACTTCCATCTCACCCCTGCCAGAGATCATCCAGGAATAAATCAATGCAGTTTTGGTTCCATGTCCAGGCCTAAACCCTGACTGGAAAGTGTCCAAATAATCCATTTCCTTCAGAGTCCTCTAGAATTGCAATGCCACTACCTTCTCAATCATCTTTCCCAAAAAAGAAAGATGAGAGATAGGACAAAAATTCTCCAGAATGTTAGAGTCCAGAAATGGCTTCTTAAGTAGGGGGCATACCCCTCCAACTAGGATGAATTCATCATCACTTGGACCCACTCATATACCACCTTCCATGTGATCCATCATGTATTTGTTAATTTAAAAAGGCATGATGAATATCCTTTGAATTTAAAATTTAACCATTGGACATAGAAATGTAAGTCTCTGGTACTTTATCATTTGTTTTGTTTCAGATTTTACTTTTCTCCAATGAAGATTCTAAACTAGTCAACTAATATTTAGGAATCTTTTGTCAAATTTAATTGACAACTGGATTAAGAGCCTGGGGACTATGATTTATTGATGAGCCTAAGTGGGAAGCTTGACTGCCTAAGCATACTGTCACCACCAAAGGGATCAACAACACACTGGTTCTGACAGTTCCCATATTAATCAAGTTACCAATGTCTTCCTCTAACATTAGTACCAACTAGTAAAAGCCAGATAGACCACAGATACAGCATTCATTCCCAGACCCAAATCCTAAAGAAACTGCAACAGACATAGGCCACTAAAAGCACATATCTATCTCTTGATAAATATAATGGGAATCCAAGTAAATTTATTGTCTTCAACATTCATTATGAAACTTCTCTATCTCCATATATAGAGAGAACTATGGGCACTTTTCAGCTGCATTGGTTGCTATCATGCTTCCAGATTCAATTCAAGATCTTGTAATTATTTATAAACCTCTTCATAGGGTCAGATTGCTTGCAGGCCATCTCACCTCAGTTGTATCTACTTGTCCTGTTACAAGTAATCTTTGGGTTTCAATGGCAAAAGCGACTGAAATTGTCATCACTAAGGTGATTCAGTCATAAAGCTTAAAGTCACATGATTGTATCACCTAGTGACACCAAAAATAGTCGTTCTAGTTACTGTTATAACCCCATGATCGGTTTTATAATAAATTTCACCTTTTTAAATCATTGTTGGCCACTCAGAATCATGTATACATTTGAGATGGGTGGCCATGTCGAATGAATGAATGAATTAATTAATTAATTAATTAATGATGAATGGATGAATGAATGAATGAATGAATGATGCTATTTCCCTGAGATCTGATGACTTCCCTCCTCTGACCAAATTTATATGATTAGAACAGCAACAGGAATAGCACTTATACTTATATACCACTCCATAGTGCTTTACAGGACTCTGTCAACAGTTTATAATGTCAGCATATTGCTCCCAATAATCTGGGTCCTCATTTTACCATTTACCAACTTCATAAGGATGAATCAACCTCAAACCTCATCAGGATCAAATTCAGACTATGGGCAAAATTAGCCTGCAAAATTGTATTCTAACCACTGAGCCACCAGGGCTCCTCAATAAAATGTATGGTTATACAAATATTATAAGGCAATACAAAGTGGTTAATCTCTTTTTGGTTTACAGTAGTGCGAATTTTGGCAATTGCACAAATGGCATACTGTTATATGGCATACCAGAAAGTAAACTCTGAGGTTCCTATAACAAGTAAACAAGGATCTAAAGTTAAAAGGATATGAATTAATTGGGTCACAACCTTAAGAGATCACTTCCAGAAAAAGGTTTGAGGTGCCATGATGATACTCTTATCATTCTAATGTCAGAGACACAGGGAATGCCTATTCGTGACCCGTCAAAAGCGCGTTCCACAAAAGCGCGGTCGACGAAATCGCGTATGTGACATCATCACAACGCGACGAAAAAGATCGAAAAATTGAAATAAAAATTAAATTACAGCAAGCCGATTCACATAAAAGTAAGGGTTAGGTTAAGGGTTAGGGTTAGGGTTAGGGTTAGGTTAAGGGTTAGGGTTAGGGTTAGGGTTAGAGCGTTAGCGTTACGTTTAGCGTTAGGTTAAGGGTTAGCGTTAGGTTTTTCGTTACGTTAAGGGTTAGGTTTAGGGTTAGGTTTAGGGTTAGGTTAAGGGTTAGGTTTAGGGTTAGGGTTAGGGTTAGGTTTGGGGGGGTTAGGGGAAGGTTTTAGCTTTATTTTTACATTTTTCGATCTTTTTTGTCGCGCTGTGATGACGTCACATACGCGCTTTCGTCGACCGCGATTTTGTCGTCCGCGGTTTTGTGGTAGAACCATGCCTATTATGGGTGAGAAGCAAAGTTTTCAAAAGTACAAAAGCCATTCAGATATCTATGAAGAAATGTCACTGTACTATTACTACAATCTAATCAGGGGTGGGTTCTGGCAGACACTACTGCCGGTTCGCTGATGCGTGTACTTCATGCGCATACATAGTGCAATTAAAATTGTTCTGAGCATGAGCAGAACTGAAAAACGAGATGGTAGCACCAATGGTGCCACCCAGGGAACCATTCAGTGGCATGGCAGGCCTGGGTCACTGATGGTTCCAGCAACCCAGGCCGCCAAACCATTACTGGTTTGGCCAAACTGGTCTGAACCAGTAGGAAGCCATCACTGAACCTAATTAAGGAAATTAATAAAGTAAATAAATAAACAAAAAAGGAAGGTAAAATTTAACTTATTAGTGACAAAGTCAAGTTTCTATCTACCGCAGTAACTGCCACAATGTTTTTGAAGATTTCTTTATTTATTTAGACTTTTTCCAGATACATTATTCGTTTTCTCCTTTATCAAGGTAAGGGCATTTATCCTCTTCCTATCATCTAACACTACACTAACTGACAGCTTATTTTTATATTAGCTTAAGAAACAACCTAGTGTCAAGTTAAATTTCCGATAACTTAATTAAACTAATGTTGCTGGGAAGAAACAAGAACTGACATTGTTTTGAAAGCTGTACTAAATTTTAAAAGCCTTCAGAGAAAGATGTTTTCAGTACAATCAGAATAAAACTGTTTCTTCAAAACTAAGTTTCTTTTCCCCACAACGGATGAATGGCTGCCAAAAACAATGGAGTTCGCAAAGATGGCTAAATTGACTGTTTTGATTAAAGGAAAAAACCCCTTTATTTCTACTTTGAAACTACTTCTGAACTTTATGCTTGAGGTGGAAAAAAATGAAACTTTGATTTTGGATTTTACTGATTATATTGATTTG
Source organism: Thamnophis elegans (assembly GCF_009769535.1). Lineage (NCBI taxonomy): Eukaryota > Metazoa > Chordata > Lepidosauria > Squamata > Natricidae > Thamnophis > Thamnophis elegans. The sequence goes on from NC_045558.1 coordinate 49,451,347, forward strand.
TTGTTATAGAAATGGCTAGTTTATATTATTATGAAAAAGTAAAAGGTTGAGGGTAGATGTTAATGCCTTATTTTACTGCACCAAAAGAGTCAGAAGTCAATGCCTTTTTTTCTTTTTCTCCTTACATTCCCCTACTTCCCTTTTTCCTTTGTCTTCCCTAATTTCTCTAATATTTACTTTTTTATTCTCTTTGTATGTCATATTATAAATTAATTAAAAATATATTATAAAAAAACTAAGTTTCTTTGTGGAATGTAGCTTATTTGTGATGAAAAGCTAAACAGCCATGTTTTAATGTATTAAGGACATCAACTCTTTGTTTGGTTTTACAAATTGCACTATTGTACAAGTTGTTTTGCCAAATACGTCTTATAATTAAGTTTCTTATCAATTGATTTGATACTAAAAAGAAACTATTAAAGGAGTAGAAATGGATAGGAATTTCTTTGGTAAGAAATTCATTATTACCACTGTTATACTGCTAAATCTAGTTTGAACAATGTCTAATATTCTTTTCTAGCACAATGAATCATATAGCTTATTTTAGCAGGAACATTAAAATCTGAATGCATTCCAATTTGATTACAAATGTATCCAGCTGTCCTGTGGCTTCTTCCTGATTGTTTGGGTTCTAGAATCACTCTTTCTGTTGATGAATCAATCATTATCTCAAGAAGGGAGCTGGAATTCTTTCCTTTTCATTAGTCAGCCTAATACACACTAAAATTCTCAGAACACTTTACCAATTAGCCATGCTGTCTGGGCTTTAGAAAACTATCATCCAAACCATCTGGAAGATAGCAAGGTAACTATCCCTAGTATAAAGCATATAAGTTAATTATTACCTAAATTTCAGAAAGCTCACCTGCACAACAGCTGTAACATACAGATCCCATACAAAGCCTGTTACAGTATTAGCTTAAATCACTATTTATAACAGCTTTAACATAATGTAAGATACTAAATATAGAACAGATAGCTCCAGAGGTAGTTTGGCTTGATCAGATATGTCTTTATCCAAGGTCATTTGAGAAAATGTATAAAGTGTATTTGGTTACTAAGGTCATAAACACTGAGATTTTTTTGAAAAAAATTAATATTAACCACACTTATATAAATTGCACATTATACACACAAGACCATTTCAAGTCAACTATAAGTATTTTATAAATACTTATAGAACCTAAAATAGCATAGTTGCTAATTTCCAATACAACAAATGCAAATGTATAAAATTGATATTTTTAAAAGACATTCTTATGCTAACAATGAATTCTCTCATGCAAATGATTTTTGTTTCAGTTTTATTGTTGCTATATGTATTTGAGTTTATGTATATTTTTTGACAAAAGTATGTGAAAAGGTACAAGAGTTACTTCAAAATAATTGTTTTAAATTATCAGTACTATTAAATCCAAACAATTATATTTGAATAAAAAAAATGAAGTAAAATGTAAGCTAACTGCCTCTTTCTCATTATATGTGCTCTGAAATTGTACTCTATATGCTGGCACAAGTCATTTTATCAAGGTTCTTCCAGGAGCCCCATTTTAATATAAGTAAATGCTCATTCACTTCAAAAAATTTCAGCTGAAGCCTTGAATCCTTAGTGCAAATTATTTTAAATACCACAATCCTAGTTTTAAATGTTTGACTAAAATTTGTAGTGAGCTTCCTTCTATCACATTTTACACAATAAAAGATTTCAATTACACTGACTCATTCAACTATGATATAATCTTTTCTAAATAGTTATCTAATCAAGTTGCTTCATTTTCTCCACAGACAACAAGCTAAAAAAAGAAAGGTGAAAAAGACAGTGAAAAGCATGGAGATAGTATGTCTATAAATTAGTACTTTAATTTTAATTGGTTGTATGAAGAAAGTGCAGAGCATTCATATGGCTCTTTGGGGTATCTTCCTTAAACATTTTACTACAACTCCATTAATAAAATATATTGAAATCTAGGCTTATTGTGTGGAGCTCAATAGTGTCAGTATTGCATTGCACTGAAACATACTATGTAATATAGCAATGGCCACTGGGAGCACCAGTATTTTTGTGTAAACTGAAATAGCCTACCAATGGGAGAGAAGAAACAGACAAGCAATTTTTCATAATCCTTTTAATTCCTCTGGATAAGAAAGTTGAAAAGCTCACTCAGGTTTCTTGTTCAAGTGTGTTTGCCCTCTGTGTAACATTCTCATTTGGAAACTGATTACCAGCCAAGAACTTTCAACTCTGTCCTTCATTTCCAGACATATCACTCTGAAATGGAGAACTACTTAAGAGAACTCTTCAGCTGTGATGTTACTGTTGCTGCCAGCTACATAAAAGTTCACTCCTACTTTCTCAAGTAATTATATATTATTAGGAGGGTATGACAAAACCAAAATTTTGGTTTAAATATAAATATCTTATTAATATTATGTAATAAGATCACTACACAGCCAGAAATTCCAAATAGTACTATAAATTATAAAATACATTTTTTTTTACAAATAAGGTACTGGGATTCCTCATTTATTTGTATTTAGGTTTGAAAAAGTAATTTAATATTTACTTTCTAATTCTTCTTTCTCAAAGTTTGTGTTGATAGTAGAACTGATTTTGCCTGTATCCACAACAGCTTCCTCATCATGACCCTAGGACAAAATAAAAAAAAATATTTTTTTCATTTTATTTTTCTTTCTTTTCATTCTATATAAACCATTTGGCATCCTTGATGCCATTTTTATTTCTGATGCATTTCTCAGATAAACACTAAGCTACTACGATAGTACACATATTTTTAATAAAACAGTTAATTAGGTATTTTTCCTCCTAAACCTAGGCAAACATAGTATTTCATGGTTTATATCAAGGTAATGTTAAAAAGTAGCAAATAATTATATCTACAGTACTATGGATTCTTGAAATGTTACATATCAAATGTTTGATAATTTATGTTTACAATTCTTAAATACTCATACTTTATCAAAGCTAAAGATTTTTAATGTCAGGACTCTACATCCATTTCTTTTCTCTCACACTAACAGCCTCACACAAAAAAATGTGCTGATCATTCATAATATATAAAATATAGATTTCTACAAAACTGACTTTAACATTTCATGTATTCCCTAGTTATAAGAACCTCTACTATTAGAAGATGGTGTTAAATCACCATTCTGGTCATTAGCAAGTTAGAGGGCTGGAAGGATTGATAGAATGCCCACAGAAGTATGGCAAGCAACAGAAGTATCAATAAAGGTCCTAACTAAGCTGCAGCAGCAAATATGCAAAACACTGGCTAACAGATTAGAAGAGGTCAGTGTACAGTCCAATACCAAAAATGAGACTTAATAGTGGGTGCAAACTATCATACAGTACTCTTAATTTCATAGATTAGTAAATTTAGGCTTACTTCTGCAAGGTAAGCAGATTGGAGTCCTACATGGAAAAAGATATTTAAGCTGGTTTTGCAAAATTGTTTCAATTCACTGATATTATAGAACAATTTGCATAACTTAATCACTTTATATCAGGCCACAATACTTCAATAAAATTAAGATCCCATTCAGATATACCAAAGCATAAAATCTTGATATAGACGCACTATTGTGGTTTTATGTTAAAGATAATTGTGCTGCATGATTCATGTTTAGTTAATCTTTAGTTCATAAAGCGATTACCTGACACTGTCCCTAGAATTTTTGTTACAATCCAGGGTACATTTTTTTCAATCATTACGATACCTCTCTCCAAACCATAAAACCTCTACCATCTTTCACAGTTGGGATGAACTTCTATTGAAATGCTGTGGTTTGCTTTCTCCAAGCATAACATTTTTCATACGTGCCCCAAAGTTCCATTTCCATCACATCTGTCCATAGTGCATTATCTGAAAGCAATTAAATCACTCAGGTAATACTTAGCAAACTTGAGATAAGTGGCAATATGGTTTCCCTCTTGTTATCTTCTCATACACATCATTCTTGTACTGTGTTTTCCTTTTAGCGGTCTGATGAACAACAGATAATGCAAGAATGCAGATTCTTTGCCAACCCTACTCTGCTGAAGGGTTCTTTGTAATGTCCCGGGTAACATAAACCTTGCTTTTGTGGTGATTAATGAGGGAGGAAGAATAGCTTATCCTAGGAACTCAGCAACTGAACTCAATTGCATTTTCTCAATTTGCACATTATCTGTCTGTTTATAGATTGATTAAGGCAAGTTTTCAGAGATTTGCATACATTCCTTTGTTCCACATATAATTGACTTCTGTACATTTGTGTCATGAATATCAGAATTTGATATAATAGCAAATACATTCTTTTTATATAGGAGCTCCCTTAAACTCATATGTTCTCTATGATGGGGAGCGAGAGATGCTACCATTGGACTGTTATCAATCCTGATTGGTCCATAGACTGAGAGAAAAGTGTTGCAGCAATGCCTCTACTCCTCTTGCCCAGTTTCCTCTCAGTCTACGGTCTGACAGATTCTTAGTTGGGTAGCAATGCAAATATTCAATTAATTGACAAAATAAATTCAATCAATTTGGTTGATTTTTCCCAATTTACTTTAAAAATCACAAATTGATTGTTGCTGCGACAGAGCGGGTATCGGGCAACACTGCCGCTTTGCAGAGGCGCCGGATCATGTTTGGTTTAATCTGGCAGCCAGAAGCTCCACATGGAAATTATTGAGGTAAGAGAGCTGCTGGGTTGTTATTTTAGTAAGTTGAGATGGCTTGTATGGCTGTAGCCCCAAATATCGGGAAAAGCCGCAGTTTAAACTGAAGCCTTTTTCTGATGAGCTTTCTCCTTCCCTTGCAGTGAGCCGGCAGATCACCACACCACCTCATTGCAACTACCTAGTTGCTGGTGCTTGTATTGCCTTGGCCTGGTTAGTTTGGGGGCTTCCTGCAAGATTAGCCCCAGGAACCGCCTTAGCCCCATGAACGCACGGTCTCCCGCCATTTTGAATGAAGCGGGCGGCTATTAATTGAACTAGGTGGTCATTTTGGTTACTATAAAGAGCGGTGGCCATTTTGAGTAAGCCACGAAGCATTTGACATTTGAGGCTTGCTCCTTGTCACCTGAAGGGACAATTAGGAGACAAAATTTGTAGCTGACTATAGGGGCTCAACTAGGTGGGAAGGAGAGCTCCTATTGAGTGGCTTAGCTCCACAGGAGTGAATAGTGGAGTGTGATTGACAAGAACAGAGTACAAAATGACGCCCAGGCCTGAAGTTCCCTCTTCAGCACAGGGCCCAGATGACAATGCCAGACCTAACACCAGGGCCAAGGCCACAAATGCCTCAGCCATCAACCGCAATGAGCAGTGCAGACAGCATGCCCTGGAGAAGCGTGTGGCCTGGGCTGAGCGCCTGCTACGGGAGCAACAACAACATGACTCTGGTCCCCCTCCAGGGCCTCCAGTCCTGGTTCTTCCCTCATCCCATCTCCAGTTATGGGTAGGGGATTCAGAATGGACATTTCCCCTTCCCCCTTTGTCTCACTCAGGGCTATAAGGGGTGTTATTGAGGGCTCCACACAGGATTTCCTGATTTCTCACCCTACCTTAGCATCACAATTGGATCTCCCTGTAGTCGAGGAACCAGATTAGGATTACGAGGCCCTGCAACGTCTTCCTCCCAATATACAAACGTTGATTTCCTCTGCTATCTCATATGGTATAGCTTCAGGCTTGAAGCAACAAGAAAAGCAGGGCCAGGCCCCTAAAAAATCCCAAAGTCAACCAGTCTTACTTCCGAATGTAGACAGTTGTACTGAGGGTGATGATAGGCCTGGTTCTCCTTCCTTAGCCAGCGAGGGCTCAGTGACAGGTGAAGAACCTCTCTGTGGGTTGGTGTTGTCCAATGATAAGGATTCAGGGAAGCCGGATACTCTGGCTTTTGCTGGTCTCTTTCAACCTTCTCTTTTTAAGCAGCTCTTAGGCAAGGCCAAATCTACAACTAAACATGGCGGCAGTTCTTCTGTTCCTGACACAGACCCTCACAAGGATTTGAAGCAAACAATGCTTGCTAAAACTGCCATAGACAAGGAGGAGGTTCCAGCCCCACCACTCTTTTTAGAGGTGGTTAAAAATCAGTGGGCACACCAGGGTCATTTCCACATCCAGGGGCAACTCATAGACGTCTTTACAATGTTGACCAGATTTTCTCCCAGGCCCTCCAGGTGCCTTCTGTTGACATGCCAATCACGGCCCTATCATCTTTGGCCACAGTAGTGTCAGGAGATGTAGTGGACAAGCTGAAGCCTGAAGACAAAAAGGTGGGACTCATCTTACATTAAGGGGTTCCAGGCTTCAGCTTGGACCATAAAATCAGCAGCCGCTGCCTCCTTCTTTAATAGAACAACATTATTGTGGTTACAACAATTGCAAGAGCGCACTTCCCCAGAGGATGTCGCATGATAAAAGACATCAGCAAAATCATTGCAGCAACACAATATTCAGTGGATGCCACCCTTGACTCCGTAAAGTTTGCCTTCCGAGCCTGGTCTGCCCCTGTAGCATCCAGACATCTTCTCTGGCTTAAGAACTGGCAGGTAGATAATAAATCTAAATTCCATCTAGCATCTGCACCATATGCAGGCGGGTCCCTTTTTGGTGAGTTTTTGGATCCCATTTTAATGCAGAACAAGGAGAAAAAGAAGGTGTTTCCATCTACTACCAAACACCAGGAGAACCGTCCTGTTCCTTACTGCAGACGACCCTTCTTCTGTCACAATGAACCTGAATTCCAGCAGAACAGGTACTATGGTTCATGAGGGGATAGATTCCAGAACTGGAATTATTTCCCTGAGAGGAATAGGAACCAGGGGCAGTCTAGACAGCTCTTTTGGGGGAAGGCAGTCACCCCTTCCACTGACGGAAGTGAGTCTAATCCCACTCTTCCCATATGCGGCCACCTGTTTCACTTTGTGTCACAATAGTAACACATAACGATGGATGCTTGGGTCCTCGCAATTGTACAACAAGGGCTCAGACTGGAGTTCCTCTCTTTCTCTCCGAACCTCTTTTGGTCCTTCCCCTCTTCTCAGAACCCTGTAAAACGTAATCTTATAAGACTCGCAATCCAACACTTACTAGAAATTCGAGCAATAGAACCAGTTCCATTGGAAGGAGGGGTTTTTTATTCCAACCTTTTTATAGTCCCTAAGAGTTCGAGGGGGTGGAGAGCGATCCTAGATCTGAAACATCTGAACAGATATATTGTGTACAGATGCTTTAAAATGGCCTCATTGAGGTCAATTTTACAAGGAATAAGGCAAGGTGATTTCATGGCCTCTATAGACCTCACTGAAGCATATCTACATATTCTGATATTGCCTTCTCACTGTAGGTACTTCAGGTTCGCTCAGGATGGGTCTCATTATCAGTACCAAGCCTTGCCATTTGGGCTGGCCTCAGCTCCAAGGTCATTCACCAAGGTCCTGGCAGCATTGGCAGCTTACCTTCATTCCATCCCAGTGAGACTCCAATGCTACCTTGATGATGTCCTAGTAGAGGCCTGTTCCTTTGATCAAGCAGTGGAGGATCTCCACCTCACCATTAACACCCTTCAGCAGGTGGGGTTCTCTGTCAATTTTGCCAAGAGTCACCTCACTCCCACCATGAGAATACTGCATCTAGGAGCAATGATAGACTCTGGGGCAGGGTTGGTTTTTCTGTTACAGGACCATCGGTCCAATCTCCAAAAGTTAGTATGTAAAATATGTTCCAGGCGGGCGGTCTCAATAGTAGACCTTTCTAGTCTCTTAGGTACAATATCACCAATAGGGATTGTTCCCTGGGCGTGTTTTCATGCCAGAATATTACAGTGAGCCCTAATCCCATATCAGAGGGCAATGGTGAGCAATTCACTTTTGGCCATTCCAGTGTCTCCGCAGGTCCACCTGTCGCTCTCTGAACCACTCAACCTAGGATCACAATTCAGAGAACTGACTAGAGTAACCGTGACTACAGATGCAAGTCTTTACAGCTGGGGTGTGCTAATGGGCTTGAAGATGGCACAGGGATGCTGGTCTGCCACAGATCTATGTCACAACATAAACTACCTAGAGCTCAAGGTGGCCCGTCTAGCCTTACATCACTTCCAGCTGGACTTGCAACACAAGCACGTGTTACTTCTCACTGACAACATCGCCACAAAAGCACATGTGAACAGGCAAGGTGGGACTCACTCCAAAGCTCTGTGGACAGAGACACACAGACTCATTTTGTGGGCAGAGACACATGTGGCTTCGATCATAGTGGACCACATCTCCAGGACTGCCAATCATCAGGCAGATTGGCACAGTCTGGCCACAGTGGACCACAGGGAATGGCAACTCCATCCGGATCTTTTTCACAGCATCTGCTGCCGATTCGGGATGCCGGTGATAGACCTTTTTGCAATCCCGGAGAATGCACAATTTCCAAGCTTTGTGAGCAGATGCCAGATGCAAGGAGCTGAGGACAAGGATGGTCTGAGATGCAGGTGGCCATAAGGTCTCCTATACACTTTCCCCCCAGCTCCCCTTCTTCCAGGGACCATCAGGAAGATAGTGTTAGAGGGGGCAGAGATAATTCTACTAGCGCCAGACTGGCCCAGGAGACTGTGGTATGTGGATTTGATACAACTATCTACATCCCCACCTTGGAGAATCCCCAGGGAGGATATTTGTCTGTGCCAGGGGTTCTTGATACACCTGGAGCCCCAGTGGCTCAAACTAACTGCCTGGCACTTGAATGGGACATTCTAAACAGAGCAAACATTTCTGCCAGGGTCATCTCCACATTGGAGGCATCCAGGTGACCATTGACCACAAGGATATACAATGTCAAGTGGTCGGCGTTCATAAGATGGTGCGAGTCAAGGTCCATTTCTCCATCTGAAGCCTCGATACCACTGGAATTTTTGCAGGATGGATTAGACAAGAATCTTGCCCACAATACCTTGCACTGCCAGATAGCAGCGCTCTCTACTGTACTTCCCAGGGAGGATCAGGTTCCCTTATCTCACTTGCCCCTCATCAAGCAGTTTTTAAAGTATGCAACAAATCTGCTCCTCCAGTCATACACCGATTCCCTATGTGGGATCTACTGCTGGTCCTTCAGGCACTGACAGGACTATCATTTGAACCCATTCACGCAGTCTCTCTTGAACTATTGACTCTGAAAGCCACATTCTTAATAGTTATTACATCGGTGAAACGTATTTCAGAGCTCTTTCATTTTGAGAAAACTTGTGCATTTCCCATCAGGACAGGGTAACATTAAGACTAGGCACGACCTTCCTAAAATTAATACTCCCTTTCATAGAGCGCAGGAGGTAGTATTACCCAATTTCTGTCCGGCTCCTTCCCACACAAGGGAGCGTCTCTAGCATAGGCTGGATGTCTGCAGGGCTCTGCGGATTTATCTCAGATGAATGGCCTCCTTTTGCAGGTCAGAGGCATTGCTGGTGTCTTGCCAACCGGCCATGCAAGTGGCTAGGGTAACCCCGAACACAATAGGTAGATGGTTGAGGAAAGCCTATGAAGCCAATGACAGGGTTCAACCTCAGGGTATTACTGTGCATTCTACCCACTGTGCAGCCACTACAGTGGCATGGGCGACTACAACGCCATTTGAAGATATCTGTATGGCAGCATCTTGGGCATCCCCTACTTCTTTTATTTGACACTACAGACTAGACGCTTATAAATCAGCTGAAGCATCTGTCAGGCCTGCAGTCATATTCTTTTTAGGATCTTTGGCCTGCCACACTCTCTCTTATTTTACTATGCTGTTTCATTAGTGGGGAATTGGAAGGGGGAATAGGAAGGAGTAGAATGTTGCCAAAATAAAACATTCCTTTCTAGAAGCCCAAGATCATTCTTTGTATCTGCACCTCTGACCTGACCCAGTCAGCATAAAATATCAGTGAAGAATTAAGAATCAAGAATTGCTTCTCTGAAATTCTTCCGAAGTGCAAAGGAATTTGTGGAGGAGGAATTTTCAAGATTTATAGCATCTGGGAAGATGCAGTCACAGCCGGAGGGGAATGGAACGGAGCGGGCTGGAAAGGCTAATTCTACACACGGCTGGAGAAGAAAAGATGATTGGAGCCTCCCAGACCAACTTGTGCAGCCAAACATGAGTTAAAGTTCCCCCTCCTTCCCCAACAAAATCACAGCAATATACTTGAGTGGAGATAATTGCTCCTTCCATACAGTGATAAATGAGCTGAGATAACAGAAAGGGATTTGGCCAGCATCTCTCACTAGTCAGCCACCAATATTTGGGTTGCAGCCTGTGAATCAAGCACCACCAAATTGGGCTTTCTTCCCAAGTTATGGATGGGAGAGATGTCAGTGGACTCCAGCCCCACCTCAGCAAATGATGCTATTTCAGATAACTGTCCCTGGCCAGAGCCAGGGACTGGGGATGCCACCAGGTCCAGCTCCCCCCAGCCATGCCTCAACAGGCTTTTGTCCAATGTCCACTGGCTCCCATGCCCCCACGGTTCTAGGCAACATTTGATGTGACCCCAGAGAAGCTGGCTTACTTCCTGAATTGAGTCTGGGCATACATTGATCAAGTTGGGGCACAATACCCTTCTGATAGAGTGTTGATTCAAGAAATAGCCGAAGGGATGAACGAAGGGGAGGTTGCGCATTGGATAGTGGAGCTCCAAGAGGAAGCAGCTCCTGAGCTAGATGATGCAACTAGGTCCATCCAACTAATGTGTGCCCGATTTAGCAATGTGGCCCAACACGTGGACGCAGAAGAATTGCAACAGTCTGGTCATCCTGTGAAGGGGTTAGTTTGGGAGTTCCAGAGAATAGCTGGAAGACTACGATACTGGTCAGAAAGGCTCTTGGTCTACATATTCAAAAATGCCTTAGATCCCAAACTGAGGGAAGCTTGCGGAATAAGGTGGGTCCCAGAACATATCCAAGATTGGTATATCACTGCAATCATACTTGACCACGAGATTAACCCTCATCGGAAGCCTGCTGCCAGAATCCCTGCTAGGAAACCTTTGGCCTGCTGAACACAGATGCAGAGAAGCTTCCACCCCACCCCCATCCCTTGGGGGGGGCAATAAAATGTTGCCATTGATGTCAATTCGGCCACACAGCATCAGAGTGCTTGGCTCCATCCTCAATATCACAAACGTGCACACCAATTGCCAGCACAGTAAAGAGAAGGCCCCAGAAGCCACCACAAAAGAGTCATCTGGGCCAACAATCTCAGGAGGTGGCTCCCCAACCTAAGGTGATGAAAAGTCCAACCATTGGGGAGACATCGGAGGAGAGTAATGCTGAAGACAACCCAATGGTGAGTGCACCTATCTGCCCCTTTACTATAAAATGCAACCTCCAAGTGTCAGAAACAGGAATGGAGGGGGAAGTTGGGGCAATTGTGGACACTGGCTGCATCCGATGCTTAATCAGCATGTTGACTGTGGAGCAGCTAGGCATATGTGTAAGACCTCTAAGGCATCCCATTTGGTTTGAGCAAGTGGATGGAACACTAATTGAAGGGGCCCCAGCCACGAAAATTACCGAGTTGGTAAAGTTGATGATAGGCCGCCACCATGAATTCCTCAGATTCATTGTAGCTCCAAGAATGCAGGAATCAATTATCTTGGGGCTTGTATGGCTGGACAAGTGGGTGCCTACAATAAAGTGGGATGACAGCGTTAGGAAATTGATTATCAGTTTTGGGCTGTTACTACCGGTGGAGCCAAAAGGCCACCCAGGAACAATTGACCTCAACAGCCCAGACTGTCCGGAACCTGCAGTACCTGCAGCAGACATCAAACCCCCAGGGATCCAACAAGTACCAAAAGACTACTGGGACTCGGCGGAGGTATTCAGTGAGGAAGATTGTTACTATCTTCCCCCTAATCGCCCCACAAATTGTGCAATAAGCTTCAAACCTGGGGCTACATTACCAAAGCCAAAAATGTAATTCCATGACTCCAAAAGAGATGATTGAATTGAGGAACTACATCAACATCAATTTGAAACGGGGCTTTATTAAACCAGCGAAGTCAAAAGTAGTGGCCCCAGTACTCTTCAGATAAAAGAAAGATGGCGGGGTTCATCTCTATGTTGATCTGCGAGCCTTGAATGCGGTATGTGAAAAGAACATCTATCCTCTTCCCCTCATGAAAGATATGTTGAACCACTTGGCTAAAGGAAAAATCTTCATCAAGCTGGACTTGAGAGAGGGGTACCACATATGGAGAGGGAGATGAGTGGAAGACTGCTTTTAACACCCCCCTTGGCAGTTTTCAATACAAAGTGATGCCATTTGGGCTACAAGGAGGACCCACAGTCTTCATGCAGTACATAAATAAGGTGCTACATCAGCACCTGTACTATGGAGTGCTCGTTTATCTAGATGACATCTTGATCTTCTCTGAAACTCTAGAAGAACACGTAAAGCTGGTACAGCAAATCCTGAAAAAACTTCTGGCCACCACTTTGCTATACGCAAAGTTCTTGAAGTGTGAATTCTACAAGACCTCATTAGATTACTTGGATTGTCGCATTTCCAACAAGGGGATAGAAATTGATCCAGAAAAAGTGAAAGTTGTGTTAGACTGGAAACCTCCAAGCACTCACAGACAACTACAAAGCTTCCTTGGATTTGCAAATTTCTAAAGGCAATTCATTCCAACTTTTGTGGAAATTGCCCTCCCATTGACTGAGCTATTAAAAATGGGGCCTTCCCCAATGAAGTCAAAAGCAAACCAATCCCTGAAGTGGACAATGGACTGTCAAAAAGCCTTTGGGAAATTAAAAAGGCTCTTTGCCCAAGAGCCCAAACTGCAAAACGCCGACCAAGCAGGACCATTCATAATCCAGATGGATGCCAGTGATGTAGCAATAGCTGCAGTGCTACTGCAAAATAATAAAGAGGGCCACCTCTTGCCGTGCACTTACATCTCCAAGAAACTCACCACAATTGAAAGGAAATGGGCAATTTGAGAGAAAGAAGTGTTTGCAATCAGATGGAGCATGCTCATGTGGAGACATCTCCTGGAAGGGGGGGATATGCCATTCGAGATCTGGACTAATCATAAAAACCTCAAACCTCTCCAAACCCATCGAAAGTTATCCTCCAAACAAGTTCACTGGGCACAATACTTCCAAAGGTTCAAATTCAAAACTAAACACATCCCTGCAGGGAATAACTTGTTGGTGGATGCTTTATTGAGAAAACCGCAGTACAACAGTAAGAAGGAAGACATTATTCACCTCATCATTTCTTCCTCTCACCAAAAGATGGCTCAGGTCCAGGAGTGGGTTCCTGCCAGTTCTAACCTCTTCTATAGAAGAGGTTCCACAAATCTACTGTGCTGTTTAGAACCAGTTCCAGCTCCCGCCCCCCACCCATCCGCACCACGCTTGCCTTGCCTGCTGCTCACTTATTGGCTGGCTCACCAATCGGCCCGCCCACCTCTAAGAGTCCTATCTAAACCTTAAAGTCTTAAAGCTGTCAAGTTTGTAAATCCCTGGGGGTTTTATCTAAAGGTTTAGGGGTGCAAGGGTCTTGTAACTTGACAGCTTTAAGACTTGCATGCTTCAAATGCCAGAGCTCCTGAGTCAACATGACTGGAGGAGGAATTCTGGGAGTTGAAGTCCACAAATCTTAAAGCTGTCAAGTTTGAACACCTCTGGGGTTTTTTTCTTAAAGGGTTAGGGGTGCAAGGATCTTGTAACTTGACAGCTTTAAAAACTGTGTGCTTCAAATGCCAGAGTTTCTGAGCCAACATTTTGGTTGCTAAGCAAGAGCATTGTTAAGTGAGTTTCAGCACATTTTACAAGTTGGCCACGCCAGTCATATGATTGCCAAGCCACTCCCACTTGGTCACATGGCTGGCAAGCCACTCCCACCCAGTCACATGGCTGGCAAGCCACTCCCACAAAACAGGCCACACCTACGGAAGAGGTTCTAAAAAAAATTGAAACCCACCACTGCCTAGGTCACTACCCAAAGCCAGGATAAACTGATGACAGAGCTCAAAGCAGCACTCCTGGTGGACCCGTGGTTCAACAAAAACAAGGACATCCTAACGATTAGCCTGAAAGGAGTCCAAACTGTATGTCCCTGCAGGGTTGAGGCTGGAAGTCCTACATGCGAAACTAGGAGGCCACTTTGAATTCCTAAAAATGCTCCACCTCACCAGGCATCAATTTTGGTGGCCAAAGATGAAATTGGAGGTGGAAGATTATGTAAAAAGCTGTGCTACTTGCGCAATGATGAAAATATGGCCGGGGAATCCCCCTGGACTACTACAACGAGTGGCCAGCCCTAGCCAACCATGGGAAGAAATCGCAATGGACTTCATTATCAAGCTCTCAGACAGCAGCAGGAATGGAGTAATCTGGACAATTATTAATTTGTTTTCCAAGCAGGTGCATTTCATCACTTGTTCAGGGTTGCCGTCCACAAAGATATTAGCAAAAATGTTTGTGAAACACATTTATCCCCTGCACTGGGTGCCCAAAAGGATCATTTCAGACTGAGGAGTTCAATTCACCACCAAGTTTGGGAGAGAGTTCCTGAGACCCATTGGGTCTACACAGGACTCAGATCAGCGTTTTATCCCAGCATGAATGATGCAGCGGAGAGGCCCAATATGATGGTGGGACAATACATCTGGTGTTATGTGGACTATCAGCAAGACAACTGGTCGGACTTGCTACCCTTCGCCAATGTGGTGTACAACAATGCGGTCCACAACAACACTGGATTAACTTTTTTCCAGGTTACCAGTGGCATGGAATTTGTTCCCATGCCTGAACTGCCTAGAGAACCTCCCTCCTCCAAGTCTCTGAATGAATGGATGGACACACTAAAGAAAGGATGGGAAAATATGAAGAAAGCTCTAGCAGAAGCCTATAAGAAGCAAGCTGATAAACCGCTTGCTCCACCCCCCTTTCATGTGGGGAACAAAGTTTTTGTATCTACCAAATACATAAAATTAAGAATGTCTAGCAAGAAATTGGGCCCAAAATTTCTAGGTCCATTCCCAATAGTGAAAATAATTAACCCAGTTACAGTTCAACTCAGTCTACCCAGAATTCTAGGGAAAATTTACCCAGTATTTCATTGTAGCTTGTTGAAACCGGTAATTGGGTCCAGCATAAGACCCTCTACCCAAGATGCCCCTCTTCCTGTAGTGGTAGAAAGGGAACCACATTATGAAGTGAAAAAAATCAGGCTGTATAGGGGTCACTTACAGTATTTAGTGCATTGGAGGGACTACCCTTTGTCCAAAGCCTTTTCACCCTGGGTGAAAAACCGGGACCTAAAAACTGATAAATTAGTAAAACAATTCCATGAGAAGTTTCCTGATAAGCCCAAGGGTCCTCCTGGTTGGGGGAGAGAGTTATGTTAACTTTTATGTTATTCTCTTTTCAGGAAACGTTTTTCTTCTGAGGAGAGGCTGCCTGTCAGGCCTGCAGTCATATTGCTTTTAAGATCTTTGGCCTGCCACACTCTCTCTTATTTTACTATGCTGTTTCATTAGTGGGGAATTTGGAGGGGGAATAGGAAGGAGTAGAATGTTGTTGTCAAAATAAAACATTACTTTCTAGAAGCCCAAGGTCATTCTGTGTCTCTGCACCTCTGCACCTGACCAGAAGTGGATGGGTGGAATAGCAGTGGCAGTGGAAGATTGGACCATGTGTTGGACTTGGGGGTGTGGGGGGAAAGATCATGAACTTTCAACTGGGTGGGAAACCCTGGAAGCTGTCAGATTCAGGTTTCCACAGATGTACCAACATGTCTCTCTTAATAAATTGGAACTTTGAGGAAAGCTCTGACTTGAACTCTGATTTAATTTTGGATGATATTTGGAATGCTGACAGCATCCTTTGAACATAGAATGTTACAGCAGGTAATGGCTCCCACAGCCGCTACGGGTTCATAATTTCTTCCCCACCCTATGGACGGTAGTTTGGGTACATCCCAATGGTAGCACCTCCCGCTTCCCATCATAGAAAACAAATGTTGGTACTTACCTGAACGTTGATTCTGATGATGGGGATGGGAGGTGCTACCTCCCACCCTAGTTAGTAGTAGCGGCATGTCCTGGGAGGGGGTACCTTGTTGTGAACTCTATTACAGATCATCATTGTACTCCATGCGACTTCGAGAAAACTGGGCAAGAAGAGTAGAGGTGTGGCTGCAATACTTTTCTCTCAGTCTATGGACCAATCAGGTAGCACCTCCCATCCCCATCATCAGGATCGACATTCAGTTAACTACCAACGTTCGACTGCCATTATGTAAGTGATGACTAGATTACTTGATTCTGCTACTTTTTAACAGACTTGATTATTTTGAGTCTAATTTTTTCTTGAATAAGACACTGTCCTGTCCGTCCATCTATCCAATTTTGAAACTGCCCACTACTCCCACAGAGGGAGGTGTACAAATAAAATATTAAAGCATTAAAAACAGTATATATAAAAATTTTAAAGGATTAAAATTCAACACTCTCTCTATAATTCTTGTTCCCTATACTGTTGAATGGCAGTTTGCAAAATCTTGTGAATTATCTTACTATTTAATATATATGCAACTGCTTTAAAACTGCCTTTTTTATATCCCAGAATATAAATATCCATGTGATTATAAACAGTCCGCCTGGGTGTTGGTCGTACCGGAAATGTGCTCTGCTTGGATGGAGAGGAGGTGCCTCTACACCCACCAACCCAGTAAGTCGGCCTCCAACATCAACGATCTGGAGCGCATGCCTCCCTGGTGGTTGATATGCGCCTTCATCGCAACATTTCCATCAATACTCTTAGTGATGACCCCGGATGTTGATCTGGAAGTGAAGCAGGGCCAGTCTGACCGCCATCAGCTCCAGCCAATTGATGCTGTGAGCAGCCTCTGTTGAGGGCCACCTGCCCTGAGCCAGCTGGTTCTGGAAATGGGCCCCCCAACCGAACAGGCTGGCATCTGTCATGATGGAGAGACGTGTCGCCTCCTTGAATGGGGAGCCCTTTGACAGAGCCAGAAACATCCACCACTTGAGCGACTGACGTACCTCTGCAGAGACTGGGACAAGCCTCATCGAGCTGCTCCTGTTGGCCCTCTGGTAAGGGAGCAGGAGCCATTGAAGCAATCGGGAATGGAGCCTGGCCCAAGGGACGATGGACAGGCACGAAATCATCTTGCTGAGGGAGCTGTGAAAGCTGTATGACCTTGGCCTGCGGAAGCTTCTGCATCTGTGTGACCTTCTCTCTGAGGCTCGCCATATGCTCCGGCAACAGGAAGACCTGACAAGCGGCGGTGTCGATGACTGCACCCAGATGTTGTAGCCTGGTTGTTGGCTGCAGATGACTCTTCTCCATGTTTATGGAGAAGCCGTAAGCTTGAAGCACCTGGATGGTGTGTTCCAGGTCCAGAAGCACCTGTTGGGCCGATGATGATTCAATGACGACATCGTCTAGGTAGCAGTGCAGTCGAACTGGACGGGATCTGAAAAAGGCCGCCACAGCCATGAGTATCTTTGTAAATGTCCTTGGCGCCCAGGAGAGGCTGAACGGCAGGGCCCGATACTGGTAATGGCGGCCGGCATAAGCAAACCTGAAGTAATGATGGTGGGCTTTGCGAATAGGAACATGGAGGTAGGCCTCTTTGAGATCTATGGAGGTCAAGATGTCTCCCGGCCTGATGCCTCCCAGAATGGACTGCAGGGACTGTATCTTGAACCTACGGTAAGTGATGTGATAATTTAGCCTTTTTAGATCCAAGAGTCCCCTCCACCCCCCTGAACTCTTGAAAACCAGGAACAGGATTGAGTAAAACCCTGTCCCTTCCTGGCTGATGGAACTGGTTCTATGGCCCTGATCAGGCCCCGAGATGCCTGATCTCCTGTTCCATAAGAGGCCTTTTTACTGGGCATGGCAGAACCGGGCACCTGATGAAGTGGAGTGGGGAGAAGGGAGAGAAATTCCAGGGTGAGTCCTAGTCTGATTGTTTGCAGGACCCACTGATCTGACGTGGTCTGCTCCCACTGGGCGCTGTACAACTAGAGGCACTCCCTATGGGAGCTGAGCTGAGATAGTCATTTGTATCTCCTGAAGGGCAGGAACCAGACCCCCCCTGAAAGGAACATTTGGAGTAGTACTGCTGGTGGCCCCTGTCATGAAAGGACTGGCAGTCCTGGGACCAGTCCACCTGCTGGGAGTACGTATGATGGATCAAAGCGGAGCTATTAGACGGCTCTGCGTTCTGAAAAGGCTGCCTCCTGTAGGAATATGAGCCCTTCCTGTCAGACAGATGGCATCACCTTTTTCTTGTCCTTGTTCCCTACTAGGACCGGATCAAGGACCTCCCCGAAGAGCTTATCCCTTTTAAAAGCAGCAGCGAGCAGCTTCCATTTGGAGCGCATGTCCACGTTCCAGTGCCAAAGCCACAAGAGTCGCCTGGTAACAACATTGGATGCCAGAGCTCACGAAGCGAACTTGGCTGCGCTCAGGCTGGCATCGGCAGTATACTCCGTGGCTGTAAGTGTTGGGTCTTACAAGAGCGTTTACCCCTCTGCTGCATGCCTGCCTCAATACTTTGAGAAATGGCCCTGTTAATGACATCCTGCATTTCCACTGAGAGATTGGGTCTGGAGGGTGGATCCTGCAGAGCCAGGGGCCCCAAAACTTACCCCTCCTCCAGGTCCGAAGGACATGCAAACAGGTTGGCCTGGTCCACCAAGGACACACCCAGGGAAACTCCCATGGCCAAGAAAGCCGTGGGGGAAAATTCCTGGCTTTCCTCATCACTGTCGGAAATAGGATGGGATTGAGCAGGGGGAACTCCCAAAGAGGGCTCCTCAGGAGACATCAGTTTGAGAGGCTTGGAACTGCTGTTGGGCCTTGGAAAAGTGTTTTTCAAGGGCCTTCGGGTGGCGCAAGGCATCCTTATCAGGCCCTGAACCCTGCTTAGGGCCAGGCCTGGAATAGGGCTTGGAGCCCCTTCCTGGCAGCCATGCCTGCCTGGCTAGAAAACGCCTTGGAGGAGACCCCTGACTGGCCAGGTTCCTCTGGAACCTGATCTGCCATGACCCTGGATTCAATCCAATAGATAAGGGGCACCCCCACTCACCACCTCACAACAGCCCACTGTCGACCAGAGTGCTCACTGGAGAGACACAGAAAGGCGAAGGATCAAAGGCAATTTGAGAGTTAATCATGAGCAATCACAGCTCCAAACGCCCGCAGGAATAACAATTGTAACCCAGGGGGCCTCAAAGCTCAGCCGCTGCTAATGAGATGCTTTGGAGATAAATTGCCAGCCAGGCCGGACAACAATAGCTCCAAGCAACTCCTGCTATGAGTCAGGCTTCAGGCAGCTGCAGCATGTGCTAAGAGTCGAAAGCGAAACCGGCAGAACAGGGGGAAAATGGCGGGCGGCTCTATGCGTGCCATGCCTGCACATTAACAAGCCGGCAGAATCATAATAACGCTCGGAGAAAAACAGCACCGAATGGCTGCTTCAGCAAGCATGGACAGCGGCCCACAGGGCTCTCCACAGGGGATCCGGCTGCAGCAGGGTTGCTGCAGCAGCGCTGGCGTCAGCACTCCGACCCACGCCCCCCCAACAACTGCCTGTGTCCCCCGCAGTGCCTAAGGTATCCAGGACACTGGGAGGACCGAAAGGGAGAGAATGGCCAAATTCAAACAACTAAGGAAAACCTTTTTTCTTTTGCTCTCCAAGCCTGCTCCAATATAATCAAATATAAACTACTTACAGACAAAGAGAGTCCAAGCAAGAGATAGAATTGAAGAGAAATTGAAAAAAACTGAAGCTAATCAGCACCTGAGGCATGGCTTAAAGTTTCAATTCAGTTCTGGGCAGTTTGGCTATATTTAACCCTAGCTTGGATTCTCCTGAGCAGCGCCCTGGAAAAGAGCAAAGTCAAATTATGAATAAACTTATAACAATAAGGAAAGTTTCTAAAGCTATAAAAAGATTAAAGAAGAAAGGTGTCTGGAGTAGGTGAATTATTGAGTTTGTAATGATGTTTTGAAAATGAACTTTTACAACCTCTACAAAATAAAATGAATTCTGTCTTACAGGTATGAGGATTACCAGGGACCTTGAAGAAAGTTAATATTGCATTAATAGCTAAAGGGCAGGGCTGTCAAACTCAAGGCTTGTGGGCCAAATTCAAACTGTGATGTGGCTAGATCTAGCCCACAGGACTGCCCTGATACAGTGAAGGCCTGACCCGTGATGCCTTATCTTGGTCCAGGGCAGCTAGGCGCTAATCTATAACTTGATGACTGCCATCTGGCTGGAACACAGTCTTCATCCACAGGGCCACCGAGAAGCCAGTGAGAAACTGCCCCATCACCTCAACCCAGTGGTGAAATTCATTTTTTTTTACTACCAGTTCTGTGGCTGTGGCTTTGTGGGTATGGCAGGGGAAAGATACTGCAAAATCTCCATTCCACAGGAAGCACACTGCAAAATCTCCATTCCCTCTCCATTCTGGGGCCAGCCAAGGGTGGCATTTGCCGGTTGTCCAAACTACTCAAAATTTCTGCTACTGGTTCTCCGAACTACTCAGAATGTCCACTACCAGTTCTCCAAAATCTGTCAGAGCCTGCTGGATTTTACCCATCTCAACCCTGCCCTCTGGGTGCTTGCTGCCCCCAGTGCGCATGCCCAGGTGATGTGCTGAGATGGTGGGGGTAATCCACTGTCCACTGTGTGCTGATCAGAAACCTGCAAATATACAGTAACAATAAACCTTGGTTCACAGTTAAACTTAAGCAGCTACGTCATATCAAAGAGGAAGCTTACAGAAAAGGTGATAGAATGCTGTATCAGGCCAGAAATGTAGTAACAAGAGTGATCAGAGCAGCAAAAAGAAGCTACTATGAAAAGCTAAGGAATCAGTTCTCAACAAATGAATCAGCAAACATGTGGAAAACCCTTAAAAATATCACTGGTTATAGCAAACCTCCTCCCCATGCTGAAGGAAATCAACAACTGGCAGATGACCTGAATGTGTTTTTCTGTAGGTTTGAGAGAAAATTACTGCCACCTATCTCCACAATCTCTATCTCGGACACAGCAACATCAGCCAAACAGTAGAATTTGTGGTAGATTTTAGGACAAACCCTCCTGAACTACAACCTCATACAATACTAGACAACACAATATCAACAGTAGACAGATTTAAGTTTTAGATTTAAGTTTTTAGGTTCTATTATATCTCAAGACTTAAAATGAAGACTTAACATCAAAAACATCCATGTTGCTTGTATCTTTACAATTTATATTGTTTTGTTTCCTAATATGATTTGATTATTAGTAATCTATTACTATCACTAAATGTTGTATCTTATGATTCTTGATGAATGTATTTTATTTTTCTTTATGTACACTGACAGCATATGCACCAAAAATGTGTGTCCAATCACACTTGGCCAATAAAGAATTCTATACTATTCTATTCTGTTTTGTTTTGTTCTGTTCTGTTCTAATTAACCAGTGGAAAAGCTTTCCTTCAGAAGTTGTTGGTGCTTCACCACTGGAGATTTTTAAGAGCCTGCACAGTCACTTGTCTGAAAAGGCATAGGATCTTCTGCTTGAACAGGGGGTTGAACAGAAGAGCTCCAAGGTCCCTTCCAGCTCTGTTCTGATTGATTGAGTGATTTAACCTATTTAGGGGAACTACAGTAATTCAAAATGTTATTAATATAGTTAGCTTTGTATAGCATGAGCACCATAAAATTTAAACTAGATTAAGAACTAGAATAAGACTGATTTTGTTTTTTAATAAAAGGCCAGCAAAGCTGGGGAGGGGCATCTGTACCTTTAAGGGGAGGGAATTTCATAAAGTGGGTGTGCCATATTGCAAAAAAGGGGGAGTTACAATAGACCTTCACTTGACAACTAGAACATAGGCCAATACGATGGTGATGAAACAGTGCTTAATATATCTCAATGTTTTAAAGGTAATGATAGCACTCTAGATTTGAGTTTAGAAGTTAACTGGCAACCAATGTGATTTCAAAATAGGTATTATTTTAGCTGGTTAGTCTGTTCCATCATAATTCTAACTACTACATTTTGTACCAGCTATAGTTTACAGATAATTTTGAACAGCAACTCATGTATAGAGCATGTGACAGTAATCCAATCAAGTGACCAGGGCATAGATTACCATGATCAGGGCATAGATTACCATATAGGATATCTGGGTCTAAGCAGAGATACAATCAATGCACTATAAATTTGTCACAACTGAGTAAAGACTTTCCTGGCTACCGTTTCTATCTATTGTTTAAGAAGTAGTCTAGGATAAACCACAAGACACAAACCAACTCCTAGTGGTCTATTAAAACTATCAGAACCAATGCTTTATTTCATTATGACAGCCTAAAACTATGGAACAAAGCTGTCTAAATTATATGAATTTATGAATCTTTTCTAATAAAATGTTGGAAGTTAGATGAATCTTCTATATTGCTTTTTTTTTAATCTACTTCAAAAATTCCTATGCAAGTGTTTATACGTGTTTTAGATAGATAGATAGATAGATAGATAGATAGATAGATAGATAGATAGATAGATAGATAGATAGATAGATAGATAGTCACAACCCCTGGTATGCCCAAATATGGGAGGAAGATCACTACTTCCATTCTCTGTCCTTCGGCTCGTCACAAGAGACCATCCAGACAGAAACCCAATATTTTTTACTGTTGCCTTTTTGTTACATTTGTTATATTTGTGCTGATAAATAAATAAAGGGAGACTAGTATAGATCTATTTCAAGCTATTTAGCTCTCATCAGCTAGCCATACCCTTACTGGGAATATATAATTTTATATATATATATATATATATATATATATATATATATATATATATATATATATATATATATATATATATATATATATATATATATAATATAATATAATATATATATAATTTGATTTTATTCCTGATATCAGGTACCTAAACATATATAGTATCATTATTAGCTAGATTACATCTTATTTCTTATCCTTAAACTTGGGAAGCATTCATAGCATCCTCCCCTGTTTTTTATGTTATTACTGTAATAGCAAACCACATCCAACATTATCAATGTGAGCCTTAGCTTACTGAGATTTGTCATCACCTCATCCTGGGAATTTGAGTTTTGTATCATAGGGAAGTTGTTCCAATTTTTAATCAGATTTAAAAAGGCATGCAAAATATTAAACTGTAAATACAATGACATTAATGGATATAACCATCACTCTATGGCAAAAAGATAACTAAAAAGAATATGTAACTCCAATAATCTGGCTTATAATGTGACGTTTTTCAAAACCATTCTAGTTCTATATTAGTGATATAATTCTTGTTTGCTTGCTTTTCTATTATCTACTATTTTATTGATTTTTTAAATTCAATAGTTATATAAAAACAGTAATTAAGTAAGCATTTACTCAATTTTTTATTAACAACATTCCAAAATATATTGCTTCTTAGGAGATCCATTTTATCAAATGTGACTAATAATCACTGATACATATCATCTCTTATGAATTTATATATTATATTTTAAAGCCATTCAAATTATTGGTCATATGTCTACCCTGTAGAAGTAAATTCCATTATTATGCATCATAAGGAAAAAACCTCAGTGTTTCTAATCCAGTAAAGACCATGTAAGGACAGATGTTATAGAGAAAAGCTATCTATATAGTTGCTAAGAGCTGACAACAATTTGATAGCAGATAAATAAATAAAAACATTGCGGCATAATGACAGAAGTTTCAGACTAGATTATGGTGATTCTGTTCAGATCAGTATTCAGCCTTGAAATTCACAACATCATCTTAGTCATAGCCAATCATGACTGCTTAGCTTAATTTTATGCAGTTGCTTTAAAGGTAATTGTCCAATCTAAGCTTTTTGAGTGTCTGTAAATATATTTTTAATTACAAACGACAATTATATATTACTTAAGAGCTGGATTAAAAAAGAAAATATGAATTAAAAAGAACATCTGTATAGTCTTAAAACTGTATATTAGACGCTTCGTACTTCAATGAACTATTTCTGTAATTTTTTTATTGTTGGAAGTTCACATTGAATATATATTAGCCAACATTATACACCAGTTTCCAGTCTCATGAAGGATAATTATCATAAGGTACTTTTAATTTTGAGAATTAGGGAAACTACTGCACTATTCAAATACTTTAAAAAGTAATAGTGAGAAAAGTTAACTAGCAAAAGGGATTAATCAATTTCCCCCAAATATGCATATTATTTACAACTACGTTTTTTCAACATCTTAGCATAAATATGTGCTATAAGACACTTAACTAACAGCAGACACGTAATTCCCCCATATTACTTTTTAATATAAATATCTGAAATAATACAACACAACTGAGAGTTTCCAATCTCACCAACAACAGAAAATTTGAAACAGTGGTAGAACGTAGGTTTTCATTTGAATGTAACATAAGCCAATAGCATATTTTTAATTAGTTTTTTCTAAACTGGAGGCCTTGACTTTATCATCTTTGCAAATCCAGAATTATAGAACATTGTCAAATCATCTATCTACCCAACAGATGTAATGTTTGAAATAGGTAATTATAAGAATGATGCATCTGCTGTACTTAGTTGCAACACTTAACTGTCTGATAATAATTTCCATCTATTTCTGCACTATTGATGTTTTATAAAACATGTATTTAACAAAAACAGATTTGTTATTTATTGCTTAACACTTATAAAGCATTTCTAGGATTTTATAATAGTTTGCTGTAAACATCTCGTCTAACAAGCTAGAAACAAAGTTAACACATGTTGAATTTTTTCACATATAAAAAATAATTGAACTAAATATACTATGTCTTACATATTTTCAGTGTTCAGCTGCATTAGATCTGTTAAGTCACTTCAGAATTTGCAGATGTAAAATATATAACATGTACTTTATAGAAATAACAATCCATGAAATAACCAATTTCTAACCAATTTCATCATTCATAAAATGAATAAAGCTGATTTGTGGACTAACTTCTCCATTTTTGAAATTTCCTACAGATTACAGAGCTTTTTAATTGAATTTTATACCAGTTACTTTTTCTTTTCCCTTGCATTTTCATTGATTTGCAAAAGTTATACAGAACATAAGGGAATAATAATAATCAAGGCTATATCTAAATCTGCTTTTAAATACTTTGTGCAGTTTTAAACTGTCAAAAGTACTATCATTTCTATTATTTTTCTTAAAGCTAGGAAGAGAAGTTTTCTTCTTTCTTGTCAAGTGTTCTTTCCAATGTTTTTCTAAAGGTTCATACACATGTTAGAAACCTGCTTTTCCAAGATTTAAAGCCATAGATATTTTAAAACATCTTGGCTCATTTAGCAAGGTAAAGATCTGGGAGAATCAGAAGTCACAAAATTAAAACAACAGTTCAAACAAACTCAGAAATCTCCCTTACAGAATATTGCAACCAATAATAGGATGGAGAAAATTTTTCAACATAACTGGGCCTCTGTTAACTTAGGAGTGCTCTCTTTAATCCTTCCTATGTTTAAGGATCTACTATTACTTATGGATATCCACAAGTCAAAATAAGTAATTAAGAAGTAATTCAAACAAAATAAAATGGTATAATCAGCTATTCAGGCAATCACATTTCTAGAGAATAATCTCCAAGTTAAGTTACCATTTCTGTAGTGAGAGAAAAATTGAGGTGAAAAGATAGGAGCCCTATCCTTCTATTTGTGTGCAAAATATGAAATAGTTTTTAGGTTTATGCATCACGTTCTTCTGGGCTGAACAACTATATGTACAATAGTGTATATGATATACAAAACTATGTATATGCCTACACAAAAAAATCAACATTTTGTGAAGGCTCAGGCACCTTATTCTTTGGAGATGTCATAGAAGTTCCAATTAGTGCAGAAGATAGCAGGCAGACTGCTGCTGGAACAATCCCACCACTGCAATAACACTAATTTTGAATTGGCTGCACTCACTTTGCATTAGCTTCTAATCAACATTAGAGTGATAACTATCTCTAATAATAGGTCATTACAGCATCAAGGAGAAGCAACCTAGAACTAAGGAGAAATTTCCTGACAGTTAGAACAGTTAATCAGTGGAACAATTTGCCTCCAGAAGTTGTGAATTCTCCAACACTGGAAGTTTTAAAAAGAGATTGGATAAACATTTGTCTGAAGTGGTGTATGGTTTCCTGCCTAAGCAGGGGGTTGGACTAGAAGACCACCAAGGTCCCTTCCAACTCTGTTATTCTATTCTATTGATTGCATTGTGTCAAGATACTATATTGCTATAGTTGACTCTGCTCATCCAATCATCTAATGAAAGCCCCTCCTCCCTGGGAAATTCATAGAACCTGGATGAAATTCCATGTCTTAATTGTGGTGTCTCCTTCATTATGAAACATACTTCCCCAAAGGCTCAATTAGTGTCTTTGCTTACATGCCAGAAACCCATGTAAACCTTGTTATTTCATTAGGTTTTAAGTACTGTTTGATTGATTGATGGCATTTATCTGAGCAGTTGTTAAATATTGTTTTTGTATCCTACCCTCCAAAATGAGTATCACAGACTATAAGCAAGTATAACATAACCCATATTCAAAATGGATCAGAATCTATCCTAAGGGCAAAATTTGATAAATTATTTTTTTCCAATAGTACCTTGGATATATTAACTTACACTCTGACACTAAAGAGAAGAAGCTTTCGGTTTTGTTTACAGTGTTTGTCATTGAACCTTCTGTTCCTTCCTGACTACATAGAGCACCTTGAAGTACCTTATTTTTATTTATGTTACAGAAAAAATAATGGTAGCAAGCATTGCTGCTTGACCAGAATACAGCTCAAGCTTTTCACAAGAAAATAGCAGGGAAGTAAATTTTAAAAAGCCTTCATATGTGGCATAATCCTGTTAAATTACATATTTATAAACAACTGCTGCAATACATTCATTCTGATTAAACATGTCCCTCTTTACTACCTATTGAGATAATGGTGACTATTCCTTTATGACATCTGAATCAATTTCTTATAAATGCTCATATAGCATTTTCAATAAGAATTCAAGCTAGAGTGTTATCGTACTAAAATCATTTACAGCAAAACACACAAAATCAATAATGTTTTTGAAACATATAAAAATGAGATGTGCCAATTTTTAAGAAAGCAATGCAAAGGAAGGATAATAAAGAAATCTTAATAGAAACATATTTTAGATAAATATTCCTCTATTAATTGCTATTCAAAAAGCCACTATAATAGATATCCCTCCCCCATCCTTCACTGAAAAGATGTTAGCTAATATGCAGTACAAAAAGCATTTCATTCAAAGATTTTTTAATGCACTTAACTTTCTACATCTAAAAACAACTTGCAATAAGTCATTAAGGTTATGATGATGAATTTGTATTTGTTAATTTCATCAGTTTGAAATTTACTATTAACATTTTGCACCATTTTTCAGTTGATAAATAATTATGCACATTGGGACGGTAACCTTAGAAGAATAACCTCTATGCTAGTAATGTGAAAAGATAAAAAGGAAAAAAGATATTTACATACAGGTAGCAGCTCTCTGTCTAGATGCATTGCTTCCATGCTGATGCAGAAAAAGAAAACGTCCTTGTAAAAGACTGCAGTGTAATGTGCTCCAAGATTTCAGACTGTACATAAACATAACCTTTTTATAACATTATATCCAACATAGATGTATACTGCTACAAAACTCCCTGCTGCAGCCAATTATCTCCCAGAAATACTTAATCTTTCAAGCCAGTAACTACAACCAGCACAGGGTCACAGAATAACAGAATTGAGGAACATGGCATGGCTTCAATTCCCACAGAGGGAACACCAAAAAAGGAGCTGAAACTATGTGGTTTGTGACTTAGCATTTAGCTACAGCAGTAACTAAAACAGCATCCCAACTGAAATATTATTCTTTGAAGGCTAAAATTTCATTATTACTAACTACAGATATTTGATTCAAATTCCAAAATGTAAAAATAAAAGTTTAAGCATTACAAATACTTAAGACAGTATGTTTATATCTGAAAAACATTTCCTAATGTACCATCATTTTAAAAAAAAATCATCTTAGGGGTTTCAGAAAACTTAAGAGATTGAGATTGTCCCCATTGAAAAAGCACAACTCAACACTTATTTTTATAGTTCTTAAAAGCTATTTATTTGAAATATAATCTCTGCATGTTTTTCTTTTTAATCTTTAGCTTTTCACACCCAAACATACTTCCATATATTAGCCATTTGTGTCCCTCTTTGTTTAAAACTAGCTATCAGGACAATTTTGCTTTAAAAAATCTCAACTGAATTACCATATCAACTTTATAATAATAATAATAAATCATACACTTAAAATATTCAGAATTTTCATAGCACTTTATTAAATAAACCCACTTTTTCTCAATAATGTTGTATATATAATTTTAAATAACTGTTAGTTCAAATAAATCCATGTTTCAAAATCTCTTTTAGGTAAATTTCCTATTCTTTTTATTTAAGTAGTAAAAACTATCCAACATTTTAATAATGTACCATTATTCTGTCCAGATGATTCTAATGCACTCTAATCAGACCTATTTCTGAAAATTGGAAATTTTAAAATTGGAATGTAGCATTGGCTTACCTGATATGCTCATTTTCTGAAGAAGTAGAGACAGCAGTGAGTTATTTTTGTACCATCCAATAGAACTGAGTCTGCAAAGTTTAAGTCCCGCCTCTTCCTGCTGAGATCCCCAGCTTTTATGACAAAACTAATATGCAGACAGACTTGCATAAAAGAAATGATATCTCCCTAAATAGTGGCCCAGACCCTAAGGGTGGGGCAGGATGCTGTCTCCACTTCTTCAGAAAATGAGCATATCAGGTAAGACAATGCTACATTTTCCTGACTCAGTGGAGACAGCATCCTTGTGTGGGACATACCAAAGCTTGTGGGAAACCATCCAAAACAAATCCCTCTGATTAACCCTCACCTGATGAAAAACTCGCCTCCCAAATGCCGCATCAGCTGATGCGTACCTGTCAATTCTGTAGTGTCTAATAAAGATGGACGGAGGTGCGCACATGGCCGCCTTGCACACCTCATGCAAAGGTGACCGTATGCCCCAGGCGGCTGTGGCAACTGCGCTACATGTTGATGTAGCGCAGTTGAGTAATGTGATCTGGAAGTAATGTGATCTGGAAGTAATGTGATCTGGAATTGGCTGATCCTGAGAGGAATATGCCTTTGCAATGCATGCCCTGATCCACCTTCCTAATGAAGAAGAGGAAAGCTTAAGGCCCATAGAGTCTGGCTGAAAATATATGAACAATGCTTCAGTGCGACGGAAGGTCAACATAAATACGTAAGGTCATGCGTAAATAGATCTTCAGAGCTCTACAAACGTCCAGGGTATGCCAGTTGTGTTCTAGGCGATGGACCGGCTCAGGACAGAAGTTGGGAAGCACCAATGCCTGAGTGCGATGAAAGATGGGATTCACCTTAGGGATGAATGCTGGGTCCACCCTGCGAACCACTATGTCCATATGGAAGGTACACAGATCCTGTTGCATGGAAAGAGCCGCCAGCTCCGAGATCTAGCGAGAAGTGATTGCCACCAGGAACAAGACCTTCTGTGACATGAAGAGTAAGGAAGTGTCTCGCAGGGGCTCAAACGGGGCCTGAAGGATGAGAGGCAGGTCCTAAGAAGGATAGAGATGCACGGTGATGAAAGCAAGTTAGCAGCGCCTTTCAGGAACTGATGAATGAGCAGTTCTGAGGTCAGTTATCTGTCAAGGCCAGAACATAGGACGGAGGACCTGGCTATGGAGAGTTTGGGGTGCCAACCTGGCAGCCAACTCATCCTGCAAAAATTGGAGAATGTGGTACATCCTAGCCCGGAGGGGAGCCACCATCTTGGGTCAGCACCAAGAACAGAAGGTCTTCCAAGTGGAGTCATAGATATGAAGGGTGGTCGGTCTCCTGGCTGCCTGGATCATCTGAATGACATCTGGTGACAAGCCCTCAGCAGTCGTTAAGCGCCGCTCAATCTCCATGCGGTCAACTTGACCCCCTGTCAAGGGATGTGACATGGCCTCCTGGAAGAGAGACATGTTGGAGAGGGGAATCCTCCATGGAGGAGCAACCGACAGAGACAGAAGATCCAAGAACCATGGGTGACGCGGCCAGTGTGGCGCTAGGAGGATTAACTCTGCCCTCTCCTCCAACAGCTTCCTGATGACCCGCTGGATCAGGGGAAACTGAGGGAAGGCATAAAGAAGGCCCTGCGGCCAGTGACATCGCAGAGCATACCTGGAGTTGCATACCTCATGAAAAACTGAGGGTCCTTCTTGTTATGGTGGGGATCCTGAACCTTCTGGTCAGTTCTCTGAAGTGGGTTGCATGGAGTTCCCACTTGGTGTGATCTATCTGTGATCGGCTCAGCCAATCCGCCATGATGTTGTCGGGACCCGTGATGTGCTCGGCCCAAATGGAGAAGAGATGTGTCTCTGCCCAAGACAGCAGTTGTTGGGCGTCCTTCATCAGCTGCTTGGATCGTGTTCCACCCTGCCGGTTGATGTGGGCTTCCGCCATTATGTTATCCATCAGGATCAACATGTGCTGCCCCTCCACTGACAGCTGGAAGCGCAGAAGCCCCAGGTGAATTGCTCCCAGTTCCAGGAAATTGATCATCTGTTACTTTTCCGAGTGGGTCCACTGACCTGTGCTACCTCCATGTCAGAATGACCCAGTAGGCTGGCATCAGTTGTGATGGTCATCTGACATGATTCTCGGATCAAGCAGCCCTTTGTTATGGCCTGAGATGATCACCAGGCCAGGGAATTGTGGACCTTGGGGGCAAGGTGATCCAAACTGATGAGCAGCTG
Organism: Thamnophis elegans; assembly: GCF_009769535.1. NCBI lineage: Eukaryota > Metazoa > Chordata > Lepidosauria > Squamata > Natricidae > Thamnophis > Thamnophis elegans. The sequence goes on from NC_045558.1 coordinate 49,482,290, forward strand.
CTGTTGTACTTCTGGAACGTGAGAAGCAGCCATTGGAGGGGGCTGCTGTGAAGTCTGGACCAGGGCACTATTGCATAGCACAAGACCATCTTGCCTAGCAGTTGGGACAGTTAGAGAAGTGGAACGAACTGCCAAAGCTAACTCCCAGAAACTTCGCTGCCATTCCTCTGACAGGAATACCTGACCTAGACATGTGTCTATGAGAGCGCCTAGGTGAATTATGCACTTGGTTGGAACTAGGTGACTCTTGGAGTGGTTGATTGAAAAGCCGTGGGTTTCCAGAAGCTCTACGACCTCCCACAGATCCCTGTGGGGCTGGTCTGGGGACCTGGACAACAAGAGAATGTTGTCCAGGTAGCACATTATCTGTATGGGACGGCCCTGTAGGTTGGCCATCAAGGCTGCTAGTAGCTTGGTGAATATCCTGGGCACGGACGAGAGCCCGAATGGGAGAGCCTGATATTGGTAGTTGCGCCCCCGGTAGCAGAAGTGGAGAAACCACTGGTGCTCTAGACCAGTGGGTCTCAACCTTCCTAATGCCACGACCCTTTAATACAGTTCCTCATGTTGCGGTGACCCCCAACCATAAAATTATTTTATGTTTTCTTTATTTTTTAAAAAATATGTGTTTTCCGATGGTCTTAGACGATCCCTGTGAAGGGTCGTTCGACCCCCAAAGGGGTCCCAACCCATAGGTTGAGAACCATTGCTCTAGACAGATCAGGACGTGGAGATAGGCCTCCGTCAGATCTATCGAGGTCAGGAAGTCTGGGGATGCCTTCCAAGATGGCCATTAATGAGTGCATCTTGAACCACTGATAGACAATATGATGGTTCAAGGCCTGAGGTCGAGGATTGCCCTCCATCCCCCTGAAGCTTTTGGGATGATGAACAGAAGGCTGTAAAACCCTTGCTGTTCCTCTGGCACCGGCCGAATGGCCTAGATGTCCAAGAGATGCTGAATTGCTTGGTCTACCAGGCATTTTTTTTCTCGGTCCTGGGATATGGGACAGAGGAGGAAATGCTTCGGGGGGTAAGAGAGAAATTCTAGGGAGAGACCTGTTTTTACCATCCTCCTGACCAGGTGTCCGTCGTTATCTCCTCCCATTGATCGGCAAAGAAGGCCAATCAACTACTGATGGGAAGGTTCCAGCCACAGTCACTTTTGTCTGCAGAAGGGACAGGAATTTCCTGTACTTCAATAAGATTTCCTAGAAGGGGGGAATCGTTGGTAACCTCTACCCATCCTGTCCTGCTACCTTTGGGGACCCTGACGTCCTGAGTAGTGTCTGGCCGGACAGGAGAACCCGTATCCCCCAGCCGGGTTCTGAAAGGACAACCTGCGACAATAAGGTCCAGTTCTTGTTCCTGCGGAAAACAGAGGGGACAATTTTCCTCTTATCCTTAGACTCGATAAGTCTGGGTTCAAGGGGAACCCCCGTTTGTTCCTTGCAAAAGGTCCGGAGGTGAGGCACCACTTATTCTTGACTTTGGCCTGCCAAGGCCGCAGCCACAAAAGGTGCCTGGCTGCTATAGTGGACCTAACTGATTTAGATGAAAACCTGGCCGCATTAATGGAGGCATACACTGAGAATTGAAGGGCCGTTTTCAACATTAAAGTCCTGGTGAGACCTCGAATCCGAATCAACAGAGGGGAAGCTTAGGGACCTCAAGGTAAAGTTCTATTGGATGATACAAGAATAACCCACACAAGGATGCTGTCTCCACTGAGTCAGGAAAATTTTTTATCATGCTGAATAGAGAATTAATTCAGATATTTATTAACATAATTAATTTCTTGATTTTATCTACCCTGTTTCTCGGAAAATAAGACCTCCTCGAATAATAAGCCCAATCGGGCTTTTCAGTGCATGCTCTAAAATAAGCCCTCCTCAAAAATATTGCAACACAGCAGGGGCCATGAGGTGACCATGCTTGCTGCCTCCTGCACCTCAAAAATAATAAGACCTCCCCGAAAATAAGGCCAAGTGCTTATTTTAAGATCAAAAGAAAATAAGACCCTGTTTTATTTTCAGGGAAACATGGTATGCCCCATTTAAACTACCAGTATAAGCTGTTAAAAGCTCCAAATAAAAATTTATTTATTTTCTATTTTTGCTTTTGAGAGCCATACTTTTAACAGCTTATAATTAATAATAATAATAATTTCTTAACTTCCCAAAATAAAAAGAGAAATCATTGGCCCAGAGTTGGCATTCATAACTTTTCAAAAATTTGAAAAGTTCTTTTTATTTTAGGGTCTCACTTCTTGAGACAACCCCATCTCTCCTTCCTGCAGCTCCTTTTTTCCAAGAACAAAAGAAAGCAGAGGAAGGGAGAAGAGGGAGAAATAAAGCTACACACACACACTCACAGAGAGGGAGGGAGAGGGAGGGAGGAGAGAGAAAGAGACAATCCAAAATCAGACAAGGGGCCCTGACTAGCCTGAAACACTGCTTCCTCCACTCCTTGCTTTCTTGCTTCCTTGCTTCCTTCCTCCCTCACTCCATCCCTCCATCCCTCCTTCCTTCTCTGCTCCTTCCCATTCCCATCTCGTTCCTTCCTCCGTATTGAGGAAGAGATGAATGGAGATTGGCAGTGCTGCCAATGGTCGTGCTTATTGCATCTATGGCTTTCCCACCTGAGGCAGGACAGGGGCGGTCCTAATGAAAGGGAAGCTGCATGCAGCAAGCAGGCCATGGAGATGCCAATGGTGAGTGCAGCACTGATCTATAACTGGATGACAACTATCCAGTCTGGAACATGGTAAGCCTTAAATCTTTGGGGCAGCCCTGGAACCAACTCAGCCCCACTACCTGGGCCTGTGCAGAAACTGGCAGCAAGCACCCAGAGAGCAGGGTGGAGCAAGGCAATTCCTCGCCAGTTCCTAGGTGACCCTGTAGGTCAAAGATTGATCATGTTCCAGCCCAGATGATAGCCATCAAGTTATAATTAGTGCCTGGCCATCCTGGACCCGGGATGAGGTGCCACAGGCTAGTCCTTCACTGTCTCAAGGCAGCCCCAAGTGCCAGATCTAGCCACCTTGCGGGCAGGATTTAGGCCACAGGCCTTGAGTTTGACACACAGTTCTATAATGTTTGTCATATGTGTGCCTTCTTCATGTAATTTGCTTAACTGAGACAGTGGGAGGACTTTAGTACTGTGTTGGGGGAACATCAAAAACGGATCAATTCAGTGGTGGGTTTCAAAAATTTTTAGAACCTCTTCTGTAGGTGTGGCCTGCTTTGTGGAGTGGCTTGCCGGGCATGTGACCAGGTGGGAGTGGCTTGCGGGCATGTGACTGGGTGGGCGTGGTCAATTTGTAAAATGTGGTGGTGAACTCACTTAACAATGCTCTTGCTTAGCAACCAAAATGTTGGCTCAGAAACTCTGGCATTTTGAAGCACGCAGGTCTTAAAGCTGTCAAGTTACAAGACCTTTGCACCCCTAACCCATTAGAAAAAAAACCCAGGGGTGTTCAAACTTGACAGCTTTAAGACTTGTGGACTTCAACTCCCAGAATTCCTCCCCTAGTCATATTGGCTCAGGAACTCTGGCATTAAAGTGTGCAAGTCTTAAAGCTGTCAAGTTACAAGACCCTTGCACCCCATACCCTTTAGAAAAAAACCCGAGGGGTGTTCAAATTTGATAGCTTTAAGACTTGTGGACTTCAACTCCTAGAATTCCTCCTCTCGCTCTTCATCTTGATGATGTGCGGACGGGCGGGGAGAGGGAGCTGGAACCAGTTCTAAACGGCACTGTAGATTTGTGGGACCTCTTCAATAGAAGAGGTTAGAACTGGCAGGAACCCACCCCTGGATCAATTGTTCTATTTAATTAACTTTGAGGGGTCAAAATTCCTTGTTTGTTTATTTAAAAGGTTAATATGGTTGCCCATCTTAAGCAACTCTAGGTGACTCACAATATTAAAGCTTGATCTTCTTTCACTTCCAGTGCTCCTACTCACAAAATGCATACACAGTCTTTCTGGATTCTGCAGACTTCCACAAGAGGAGCTGAATTCTGGAGCAGATGTGGACAATTTCTTTGGTTCTCTTTGTCCAGAGAAGCTTAGATGAAACAACTAATTGCAGTTCTGGCTTCAGAGTTATAGGTAGTCCTCAACTTACTACTACAACTGAGCCCAAAAGTTATGTTGCTAAGTGAGACACTTGTTAAATGACATGCCACATTCTATGATCTTTTTTTGCCAGTTATTAAGTGAATCAGTGCAGCTGTTAAGTTGGTAACATGGTTGTTAAGAGAATCTGACTTCCCCATTGATTTTCTAGTCAGAAGGTAACAAAAGGGATCACTTGATCTCGGGACACTGCAACTGTCATAAATAAGTTGCCAGGTGTCTGAATTTTGATCACATGTGTGTGGGGATGCATGCAACAGTCATAAGTTGTGAAAAATGATCATAATCACTTTTTCCAGTGCCATTGTATTTCTTTTCAGAGAGACACCAGTCTTGCATCAGAAGAATGACTGAAAAAGCAAGCCATTTCATTGCAGAATTCCCTGCCAACTTAAGATAGCACAAAATATTCTATCCAAAGACCTCCAAGGTCCCTTCCAATCCTATAATTCTACTTTTCTATTATTCTATTAAAACACAGACTAAGTAGATGAGTCAAACCAAAGATTTGCTGCCTTTTAATGGGAAAGCAGCTAGTGACATAATAAAGCTTTCCAAATAACTACCAGGTAAAAAAACACTCCCTGGAAAAAATGTGGTGTGACCAAGTAACTCCAAATTGGATGTGATCCAATTAATGTAACTATGATAATGAGATCTGAACTGATTATTGACTGACAATCACCTAAAATATATATAAGTTTGCTTCCTAGACCCATCGTAAAAATAGGTGCAATTTTATCTTCTTCTGGGGACAAAGCTTATATAAGTTGCAATAGTTTAATATCTATTACAGAGAATTGGGAAGGGAACATACCATATTTTTTGGACTATAAGATGATCCAGACTATAAGATGCACCTACCTTTTGGAGAGGAAAACAAGGGAGGTGAAACTGCCTCTGCCTCCCAGCATCCATCCAGTATTTATCTGGCCCATTTGCTGTGGCCCATTTGCTACAGTTTGTTTGCTGCCACCGTGGCCCATTCGCTGTGGCCCATTCCCTGCCATCCATTTGTGGCAGCCTGTTTGTGGCTGCTGCAGCCCATTTCCTGCCATGGTGGCCCATTCCCCTGCCACCTCTGCCCATTCACCACCACTTCAGCCAATTCTAGAACAGCTGATCAGCACCGTACCACGACCCCTCCCTCCCTGCCATAATATTCACTGTATAAGGTGCACAGACATTCCACCCACATTTGGGGGGGTCTTATACTCCAAAAACATGATCATTATCCTTTAAAACTATTATGCCTTTGTCTTAGCTATGTCATTTACATATTAGTTAATAACAAGGTATATCTTTTAATCTGATTGTTTATTTTTCACTAAGCACTATGTTTTCAAATACAGCTTAAGAAGCTTCTATTACAGATGGTTAATTTAAATGAATAATAAAGAGATAATACAGAATCAGTGAATATATGAAATCTGTTAGAAAGTGAAACAATATATTTAAATTTTTTTATAAATCTAGGTCACCAAAATTTTAAGTATGGCTTTCCTTTCATCAGTGCACCAAACTATTACCTCTGAAATTAGGTACATAATCCGTTCAGCATAATATGTACTAATGAACAGAAATTAGGTCAAGCTCTTCTAAAGCACTACTGATAATATATTTTGAACTCTCCCTGAAATTACATTCCAACTCTAGGACACAAAGTATGTACACAGAAATTTATGAATAAATTTGAATACACGTTATGGTTTTTTCATGAATAAAATCTATGCATGAAACTAATACCATATTTGATAACACACAATTATTTTTGATCTCTTCTAACTTAACCTGAAGTCGGAGCCAATCATAAATGGATATTTTTAAACAAAGTCAGGAAGAAAACCTCTTTCTTCCACCACAAAAAAAGCAAGACTGTTGGAGGTGTATATTTCACAAGGGACCTTCTGGCACAGGAAGCATTCAAAAAAGAGTGCAACAAGGGTGTATTCTTGCCCCTTTCTTTTTTACTTATATGTCTATTCAAGGATGCACCTTTCTTTATAACTGGAACATTTGTGTCCTAGACTAGCAGAATGAAACATCCCTATACTCCTCTATGCTGATGACATCACCATAATTTTCACAAAACCCAATAGGGTTGAAAAGGGGCAATGTCAATAATATTTTGGTACTGAAGACAAAATCAACTGGTTTTTAATTTTGAAAAATCTAAAATTTTCATTTTGCTAAAATTGCTATTCAATAATCCTGCACAGTAAAAATAGTAGAAAATAGACCATTTAAATACAATGGGATTTTTTACTTTAAAGGCATCTAAATGCCCAGAATCATATAGAGTGATTAGATCTTCCAAGTTTTATAAAGCTCTTCTTTTGGACAAGTGGAGGCCATGGATTCCTACTCCATTAAACTTTTTCAGGTCAAATCATGTCCTAAATCCATTACAATGCTCAAGTGAGAATTATGCAAAGAAGAATGCAATAGCATCAGTGTAAACAAAATTATTATGACCAATCTTTAATGCATCCAATGGAACAGAAAACATCTCATTAAGATTGGTCAGGAATACCCATAATCCCAGTAACAGTCTAGAAGAGGAGGATAAATTACTAGCTGAAAATCCAATTCTTTCCAGCCATCTTAATCCATTAATTTTAAAGGGCAATTTTCTTTCTCCCTGGAACATGGCATGGAGTTGGCATTGACAGTTTTTCAGACCATTCCTAATTTCTTTAGGAAACAAACAATAAAGGATATGGAGTTCAAGATATTAATAGGTGCCCGAACTTGTAGAAAATGGTTTAAATAAGGGCATTTGGGAATTAATAAAATACATAATGTAACTTTCCCAAGACTGACAATAGCATTTTTCAAACCCAGGGATAGTATGTACCATTCACACAATGCTGCAAAGCAAAGATTTCCAAAATTCCATCATGCATTAACAAAGAATCAAATCATTCTCACATATTATTACACTGTATATTCTATAGGATATTGGGCAGGAGTGAAATGCTACCAGTTCGGGCCAGTTCGCCCAAACCGTAGTAAAAAAATGCTACCGTTTGCCCAACCGGTAGTAAAAATCCTTTAAAAAGTTTTAAAAAGTCCCGACGATCAGCTGTGTGACAATCAGTTGCGCCATGCAATGGTAGGAATTTTGTAGTATTTCTTTGACTATTGATCAGCTGTGTGACAATCATTGTGCCTGATTGTCTGTGAGGTTCCTGCTTGTTCAGGGGCCATTTTGTGTTAAGTCCAGCTGCTTTTACATTGTGTGTGAGTCAGTTGTGCAGCTTTTGTGTTATTTTGTGTAAAGTGTGAGTTGGTTTTTTAAACTCTCTGTGACTCTATGAGGTTCCTGATTGCTGCAAGGGACATTTTGTGTGAAGTCCAGATGCTTTTACATTGTGTTGTGAGTCAGTTGTGCAGCTTTTGTGTTATTTTTGTGTAAAGTGTGATAGTTGGTTTTTTAACTCTCTGTGACTCTATGAGGTTCCTGATTGCTGCAAGGGACATTTTGTGTGAAGACCAGATGCTTTTACATTGTGTTGTGAGTCAGCTGTGGCAGCCATACCCACCTGGTCACATGACTACCAAGCCATGCCCATCCAGTCATATGACCACCAGCCATGACCAGAACCAGTTGGGAAAATTTTTGAATTTCACCATTGACATTAGGTCTACTTATATTTTTTCAGATAATATATAAATTCCCATAAAGGCCAGATAATTTAGTGAATCATACTTATTCAATAAGTATTCATATTTTAAAGTCTTCTTCCCTGGCCTAATCCTGTCAAGAACAAGGAGAGATTCAGCCTGCAAATAAGAAGAAATTTTTTGACAGTAAGAACAATAAACCAATGGAACAGCTTGTCCTTGGAAGTTGTGGAAGCTTTGTCACTGGAGGCTTTCAGGAAGAGATTGGACTGCCCATTTGTCACAAATGATGTAGGATCTCCTGCTTGGGTGGTGGTGGATGGGTTGGCCTAGATGACCGTAAGTTGGATGACCATTCCAATTCTGTTAATCTGTAGGAATGTAAATTTCTATTGTTTTGTGCTGACTGCATTCCTAAGGTTTTGTTATCGCAACTAAGTATTTGCCTGTTAAATGGCTGTCTGCCCAGAGCTATTCATTGAAGAGAGAAGAAAAAACACCTCTCTTTCACTTTATTTCCTCACCCTCCAGTTTTAAAGGGGGCTAGAATTTTTCTGCCTGAAATGGCTATGTGGTTATTTCTTTTTCTTTCCCTTCCTTGGTTAATTACAAATGAGCAGGAATGTCTGAAGTATGTGTGAGCTACTGGAAACATTAGGCAGGCAGGCAGGCAACCTTGATTATTATTCAGCCAGTTCACAGAACTCCACAAAGAGTTAACCTGAACAGTTCAGTTCTCTTGAACTGGTGCGATCTGACTGAATCCCACCACTGGATGGTGGTGGTGGTGGTAGTAGTAGTAATAGTAGTAGTAGTGTTAGATTGGGTGAATGGGTGAGACAGACTCGGGCTTCAGCAACAACAGTTCTTATTAAGTGACAACTATGTACAATCCACAAAGACTGTCTGGCAGCAGCCCTTTTATAGGGAGCTGTCAGACCTCTCGACCAATCACATTTGAGTATGGTTTCCACTGGATCAGAGGACCTTGGTGGAAACTTACCATACTGGCTGCCAGTATGTAACACCCCTCTCCTCTTAGTGGCCTGATCCGGCTTGTAATGTACTCATGCAGGTAGGTGGGTTTTCTAGTGACTTTCCCTGACCTGTGCAGTTTAGTCAGCGCTGAAACTTTGGTCAGGTCGGATGGACTTGTTGTCTCTCTGGCTTCACCTGGTGGAAGCTCCTGGAACTTTTTCACAGGGCGCGGCTGGAGTTTCTGGAGCTGGTTCACTCAGAACTTGCTGCAGGCCCTGCAACTTCAGCAGATAAGTACCCTGGTACTTTTGGGCTTGAGTGGTCTGTGGAAGGAGTGAATTCATGCTCCTTTGGGTAGGGCTAATTCATGCAGGAATTACCTCTGGTTGCCTAAGGTTGGATTGGGAGAGACGGCCTTGGAGTTGGTCAATGTGCTGCCTCCAAATCCTACCGTCCTCTTACCTAACTAGTAAGAGCAAGGTCCAGTGATCAAATCAGGGGCTGTCGCGGCAGAGTAGTTTGGATGTAGGTGGTCTAAGGGTTATCTTAGCCTGCGACCTATCAGGAGCTCAGCAGAGCTTCTGCCAATGGTTGTACTTGGTGTGATGTGTTGGTAAAGGAGGTATTGGTCTACCATGTTTGCTACATCTCCCGGTTCCATCCTAGATAAGGTTTCTTTTGCGGATCGCACCATTCTCCCTGCCCTGTCCATTACTGGCCAGATAGAATGGAGCAACTTCCCTGAGAAGTTAAGTAAATCTCGAATTCCATGGCTCTAAATTGGGGCCCGTTGTCAGAGACTAGGACATTGGGCAGGCCATGAGGAGAAAAGTCTCCGTAGTGCCCTGATGACCGCTTGTGCTGTGGTAGCGGACATGAGGATTACCTCTAACCATTTTGAGTAGATGTCCACAACTACCATGAAGACTTGGCTGTGAACAGGGCCAGCAAAGTCAATGTGCACCCTCAACCAGGTGACTGCGGCTGTTCCCATTTCTTAGTGGGCACCTCTGGGAAGCTGGTCTGGACTCCTGCATGGTGTGCAGGTTAGCCACACATTCTTCAATCTCCCTATCCATGTTAGGCCACCACACATAACTCCTTGCTAAAGATTTCACCCAGACAATTCCTGGATGCCCTATGTGCAAGGCCTCTAATACTGCAACTCGGAATTTGGTTGGAACAAAGACCCCGGTCCCACCACAGTAAACAATCATTTACAACAGACAGTTCTTCCCTTTTGGTTACAAACATTTTAAATTCAGGCCCAACCAGCCACTTGGGCCACCTCCTCCACACTTAGTTCAAAACCTGTACAAGAGTTCGGTCTTTCGCTGAGTGGTGGGTGACCTCGCTGGAAGAAACCAGGCCAGCCTCAAGACAGTCAATAAGCAGGACCAGAGTCTCAGGAGTTGAACGTCAAGCATTTCAGGTAGAGGGCACTGGCTGACAGCTTCAGCATGCCCCAAAGTGGTGCCCGGCCAATGAACAAGGCAGTAGCTGTAGGCTGCAAGGAAAATAGTCCAACAAGTCATTCACGGTTGACAGCAATGCCGGAGTAGGCCAGTCCTGAGCCAAGAGCCCCAAAAGCGGTTTATGGTCCATGATGATTTCAAAGTCACAGTCATACAAGTACTCATGGAAACTCTTCATGCCAGCTACTGCAGCCAGAGTCCTCACGGTCCAGTTGGCTGTAATTCTGCTCAGCAGCTGACAGGGTCCTCAAATAGTAGGCCTCCCTCAAATGGGCATGCAGTGGCTGAGGAACACCCCGATGCCAAAAGGAGAGGCGTCATAAGTCAGCACAAGTTCAGAGTCCGGTTGTATTAGACCAGGAACATGTCCGCTGACAGCAGTCGTTTTACCGTGGCAAATGCGGCAGCTTCAGCTCTGCCCCAGGTACACTTCATCTTCTTGCTGGAGCCAATGCAATGGCTCAGTGACAGTAGCTTTCTGTTTAAGAAAGACGCTGTAGAAGTTAAGAAGTCTGAGGAACCCCTGCAGCTCAGTCTGATTGCTAGGTGTGGGGGTGTCCTGTATTGCTTTGATTTTTTTATTTGTTGTGTGAATTCCAGAGCCTTCAATCAGGTACTCCAGAAATTCAACCCTTGGTATATTAATTTGGCATTTTTCTTTTTTAAGACAGAGGCCTTTTTCACTAACTCTGGTCAAAACAGTTCTTAGGCTTTTGAAAAATTGCTCATTTGCAACCAATACCAAGATGTCATCAAATAGGGGGCAACTCTTGGTATCCCTACAAAAGCTGTTCCATGATGCTTTGGAACAGTCTAGGGGCAATACTAACGCTCAATTGTAGCCAGGTGCATTTAAATGCACCTCTATGTGTCACGATGGTTTAAGCTCCACCGTGATGCCATCTACAGACAACTGTTGGAATGCCTGTACCATATCTAATTTAACCAAATACTTTTCCCAGGCCAAGGAAATGGAGTAAATGCTGCCAATGGGCAGCAGAATAAGTGCTCTGTTGTAGGGCTTTATTTATTGTGCACTTATTGTCCGCGCAGATGCGGACAGACCATCAGGCTTGATCCGGGTCACTATAGGGGTCTCCCAGGTGTGCATGATTGACCGGCTCCAGAATCCCCCTGGCCAATTAGTTTGTCAATTCAAGGTCAATTTGGGTCGGAGAGTGAAGGGGACTAGCCGGGATTAAGCCTAATGGGGCTACGTTGGGGTCCAAATTAAAAGAGATTGGGGTCCCCACATACGTGCCTAGACCAGTGCCAAAGATGTCCTCGAAGTCCTTAAGTAGTTCTTCGCTGCTGTCATCATGAATGGCATTGATACCGGTCACCCCCAGGCCCAGGAATTCAAACCAGTCTTGTGGGAAACTACCCCATAATTGGCTGGGTGAAATTAGCTGGGATCAATAGGATAGGATAGAATATCTATCTGGATCAATTCTATCTGGATCAATTGATCCCAGTGAACATTTGCCAAAAGCCATATGGAGAAAACAGTCCTGGGAAAGCTTTTAGATAAGGAAGCCGAATTCATTTCGAGTGTCTATGTGAATAGCAATACACAGATACACACAGAGATGAGAGGCCTCTATTATCTGAGATATAAACACACAGAATTAGCCTTGCATCCTTTTGCCGCCTCGTGTAACAAATCAGTCATTCCCATATGCCTAATGTAGCTCTCTGTATGATTTACAATTCCTACCTCCCTTATCAAAGAGTACCTTTTGTCCCTCCTCCCTGCCCTTTCTGCCAGAATGTGTAATCAAGAAGTGATTTGTAACATACTGTGAGATCCTTTGTTTGTATTAAACTGCTGACTAGCTTTCTTTAAACTTTCCTAATAAAAAGTGTTCTGGTTTAGCCAGAAACCACCATTTTCACCCAGTCTGCAGTGTGTGTGTCTCATTGCCAAAGCAGCCTAGGAATTAGAGATTCGTGAAGTGGTCCATCGGATTGTGAGAATGCTTGTATCCTCAATGCAAGCTCACTCTCGCAAGTGGTGACCTCCGACGTGATCCATCTTACAACGCCAGGAGTCAGTCGAGGTGCGACGCAGGGAGGCCCGGACAGGTCGAACGGACTTTCAGCGTGCCCAATATTCCCATCTCTTACCCAGCGCACTTTTCGTAAGTATGGGAACAGATTTGTCTAAGGGGCGGGAGGCCCACCTTAAGGAAACAGGACCCCTGTCCAGAGAGCAGAAGCTCACCTTAAGGAAATTGGACAGATAATTGGAGCTCATAAAATTATATTAAAGGATAACGGAGACACATTCACGCTTTCCAAAAAGCAGGCAGATGAATTAACATCTCTAAAACCCACTGCCCCTCCCAAGTATGAGGAAATAACAACAAAGGCTATAGGGGGAGAGAAAAGGGAAAGCAAAGAGGAGATTTTAAAGCAAACTCCTCAAGAAGAAAATCCAACACCCCAGAAAAATCTGATATCCCTCCTAAATATGAAGAAGTAACAACAGAGATTGTAGAAAAGATAAAAGAAGAGATCAAACAACAGGCTCCTCAGGAAGAAAAATCTAATATTTATCCAGTTTTGAAAAGTACTGAGTGCTCACTCGGTCCCCTCACTGCAGGAATGCAAAAAAAGAGAAGTGGGGACGATGTGAAGTTGGACGACTTGAAAATGTTAGCCACCTTTCCTGTTGATTTTGCAGGACAAAATCCTGTGTTCACCCCCTTGTCACATAATGTTTAAAAGATTTAAAATCAGCCATAACAACTTGGATTATTGTCTCCATATGTGCAAGGTTTATTGCAGAGTTTGTCTGAAAATTATGTTTTATTGCCAAATGAATGGTATTCAGCAGCTAAAATACTTTCCACTTGGCAGATCGTCACGGAATGTTTAAAAACTCATGAACAAGCCGTGATGGGGGGACCAGACACCCCCCTGCTATATTGAAACCTTTTGCTAAATTCACACTCTCACTCTGAATCCAAGGCTTTCTTTTCCCTTGTATGTATGCCTTTGAAGCTTCTCAACGTTACGCTTCTGTCTGTTTCACAGTCGGGAGATTAATTTTGGGGCATTCGGCTAGCCCGACACAAAAGGCTGCCTTTTATTTTCCTTCTCATTTCAATCTTTGGCAAGTGAATCTGCCAGGCTTTTCCTTTTCTTCCGGTGATCCCGGCTACCTTTCTTCCATTACCCCCCACGATGTCCCTCTTACGATGTCTCTCCTAGTCTTTCCTCATCGATTTCATGTCTCAAGGAGTTCTTGCTTACTGACTCATCTAATTTTCTTTGTTGCTTTAAGCACATTTTTCTGCCTGAGCACCTGAAACTTTTTCACAGATGTTTCATTTCTCAGAAACCTGTACTTTTGCAGCTCTAATTACAAAAGCCCGTGTCAGATCTGAATTGGAATGGAAAAAAATGTTTTTGTGAGTGCATGAATGTGTGCCTAAGTTTTTGTGCACCCTCAAGGTAATTGTAGATAAGATGTTTTCAATCCAAAAGACAGGGATTTTAAAGTGTTCATTTTATAACAAATTTGCTGACTTTCTGGCCACCATCAGATGAAAATTGTTGCAGCTGTAATAGTTGTCTTTTAAAAGAAAAGTAAGAAATTTAGTAAGTAATGAGGTAAAGCCTGACTGAATGGGAAGACCTAGGTAATTGGACTTGATTACTTTGATGTAATGTCTGTTAAAAAAATCTTAGGTGTCCATCCCAGGTTCTGATTAAGGCACGTATCCGACCGGTGTTTTAAAATTGCATGTTAATTTGTGGGGGAGAGATTTGTTGTCTCAGTTTGGGGCAACCCTAACTTTGGAGTAAGGTAGAGAAAGAGTGAAAAAAGAGTGAGAGGTAGAGAGAAAGAAAAGAAAGTGAATAGAGGTAAAGAGAAAGAGGAGAATTGAATTAAATTGATGTTTTGAAGTTTGTAAATAGGCTTTGGCTTGAAGCTGTGAGGGTGAGAAGAGTAGTTAGGATTTAAACTGCTCTCTGAAATTCCTCGCTGTTTGAAGAATGCATGACAAAGGATTTTGCATGTGAAGTTAATTTACACAAGCAGTTTGATTGCAGTGTTAATATATATTAAATGGTAAAAGTTGGTATGCACGTACTTTGATTTCTTTCATATAAAGAAACAGTAAGTTGCAAAGTTGTTTAATGGTATGTGTGTATGCTTTGTGTTATCATTTCCAAATTTGTTGAGAGAAAGCATGTTTTAAAGAGCAGGATAGCCGTTTGTAGAATTGTTCAGCCTTGAGCTAACTTAAAGTGATTGCGTGCGTGAGTTCCACCCCCCCTTTTCCCCCTGAGCCTTTCCTTGGAAGGAAACAGGAGAAGGGGGGAGAGAAAGAAGTGTGTGTGTAACTGCTTTCAGACCTAGAGGGAGAGAGACAGTAAGAAAATAGAGCTCATTGGCTTACGTATAGCTTTTTGAATGATGGTAATGAATGTTTTGTATTAAGAATAAATGAAATGGACCCTTTAATGAAGCTTACATTAAAAAACAATGACCCAATTTGGATTGAAAAGTGGCCCCTCCCTATTGTTAAATTAGAAGCCTTAAAAGAAATTGTGCAACAGTTGTTATTAGATAAAAAAATAGAATTGTCAAATAGCCCTTATAATACTCCTGTTATTTTTAATTAAGAAAAAATCCAGGGAAGTGGAGAATGCTTCAAGATTTAAGAAAGATAATGAAGTGATTTGTCCCATGGGGCCCCTGCAATGCGGTTTACCAAATCCTAATATCATTCCTCAAAATTATGCTTTAACAGTTATGATTTAAAAGATGCCTTCTTCTCAATACCTTTACATAAAAGGACAGAGTATTATTTGCATTTACAATTCCTGTACTAAATTATAGCTGAGCCAACAGTAAGGTATCAGCTGGAAAGTTTTACCCCAGGGAATGCTAAATCGCCCAAGCCTTTGTCAATATTACATTAATAATATTTTAAAACATTTTAGAGCCAAGTATAAAGGTATCCTATTCTACCACTCTACATGGATGATATCTTGCTAGCAATAGAAAAGAATGCACAGAGTGCACATTCACAGGTTTTAAAGGAGATCATACAAGATTTAATGATAAAGGATTTAAATTGCTTCAGAAAAAATTCAAACTATGCCACCATATTTATATTTGGGACATAGAATCATGACATCTCATGCCTCACCAGTAATTCCAAAACTACCTGAAATGGATAAATGTAGTTTGGTGCAGTTACAACAATATTTGGGTTGCAATTAACTGGGCACGTCCCTACATGGGATTAACTACGAGTCAATTACAACCCTTATTTGCATTGGCTGGCAGGAGGAAAGGAGCCTGCTGCTAAACTAAACCATAGGGGACAAAGAAAAAGAGGTGTATTCGGAGTGATTGAGGCAGCCCTAACAAGACTTGGGTGACAAGGAGATGGTTTCACACGTTCCTATCTCAGCTGCTATTTTCAATACCAAAAACTTGCCCACAGGGTGTTTGCTGCAAACACAACAGAACAAAGTGTTAGTGATTGAATGGATACACTTAGCAACAGCCCGGGGAGAACAGTTTTCAACAAAACCTCTATTGTTATCCCAGATAATTATAAAGTTACGAGAGAGAGCTCGAGCTGTACTGGGAACGGATCCAGAAACTATTTACGTTCCATATCCACTACCTTGGTGGGAAAATATTTCAAATATCAGACGCACTTCAATTGGCCTTAAGTGACTATTTAGGGACAATTAAATACCACTATCCCACAGATTATAGGTTTTTGTTACTGAATCTACAACATTTACAACTGACTTCCTTACAAAGTAAACTGCCAATTAAAAATGCAGTCACAGTTTTCGCTGACGGAACTAAGAACAGGGGTGCATGGTGTGTATCAAATCTCAGGACAGGGATAACTTACCACACGCACCCTCAGAGTTCAGCACAGCGTTCTGAGTTGGCTGCCTCCATATTAGCATTTGAGAAATTAAAGACCAAACATTTAATTTAATTGTGGATCATTGTATGTTTACCAAGTGATTAATAACTTGTTTGATGCCTATCTTTCACCAACCCTAGATAAGCAATTGTTAGATATGTTTTTACAGTACAGCAATTAATTATGGATAGAAAATGTCAATATTTTGTGGCTCATATTAGGAGTCACCAGTCACTTCCTGGAATGCTAACAGAGGGAAATGATTATGCAGACAAAGCCGCTAGGGAAAGTTTTTATGGATTTGCAACTCCATGGGAAAGCCATGAGTATTTTCATCAAAATGCAAAAGCCTTAGTGAAGATGTTTGGAATTTCAAAACTGAGGCTGTAGCGATCATCAGCAGTGCTCAACCTGTAGCAGGCAAGGTAACGCAATTCCTATGGGAGTAACCCCCGAGGAATTAAGCGTTGTGAGATATGGCAAATGGATATCACACAATACCCTTCTTTCGCACCCTGGAATATATTCATGTCACAGTGGATACCTTTTCAGGTTTTATTTTTGCAAGCCCACAGCGGGGGGAGACAACCAAACAAGTGATCAACCATGTATGCGCTCTTTTTCAGTTTTAGGAAGCCCCCTGGAGATTAAAACAGATAATGGACCCGCATACAGTAGCGCTGCATCGCTACCTTTTGTGATCAATGGAAAATTGTCAATAAATTTGGAATCCCATACAATTCCCAAGGACAAGGAATGTAGAAAGAGCAAATTTAACACTAAAAATGATGCTTGATAAGCAGCAAGGCCCCTTTAAGATAGGGCTGCCTGAAATCAAAACCGTTTAAGTAAAGCCTTATACACACAGAATTTTTTGAATCTTACAGGCTCACCCATAGCTTCCACAGCTGGGGAAAGACATTTTCAGCATAGCGTAGTTTCTCCCCGCCCTCTTGTTTATTACAGACAATTACCAGACCCTCAGTGGAAGGGCCAGTGGAGCTCGTTACTTGGGGGACGTGGATACGCTGCTGTGCAACTCCCGGACAGAGTGTTGTGGGTTCCTGGAAGATGCATACGACCGTTTCATAGAGAGACCAGTGAAGACAGATGATAAAAGGATCCCGAAGCAAGCCTATCCCTTTTGTTTCAAACAACAGACGACTAGAATTGCTGCTGCTCCCACTGTTATTCCTGTGAGCTGTGCGTGACTGCAGGATCCCGTGTGACATTGTGATAATTGAACAGTATCTTGAGGAATATTTTTCCTATACCATCCTTCTCACCACTGAACTTCGTATCACACAACAGTACAACAAACTATTGACAATCCGTTTTATAACCATTATCACCAAAGATCTCTTGACCCCTCTTTTGATATCTAGTATTCAAGATGAAAATCCGTCCGGAACAGGTCGTTGGCCGGTCATATGTTCCCAGAGTACGTCAGCCCCGATGCCCATTTTTCAGAGGACCTTCGCCTGGACAGGAAATGGGATTTTGGGATTTTTGGGCTCCTCCGATGTCTTGTAAGCATTTTCTGTTGCACCTTTTGCTGATGATGTGGGGATGGGAATTATGCTTTTAATTGTATGGGGGGCATGTGAATATGAACGCAAAAAAATAAGAAGGGAATAGTGGAGGATATTCAAGAAATTCCTTTCACACACAACCACTCAAAAAGAGCGATCATTCCATACTCCAATGGGAAAACTGCAATTCTCAAGGGATATGCATCTACCCTCACAATACATACGGAGAAGCCAATACACAAGTTACCTTAACTTGTTATTTGAAAGATCCGGAAGCAGCGTGTTTAATTACATGGCAATTTTTGCCTGCAAAATTCAAAAAGGCATTCCAAAATGTGAGAGGTATTTCACACCCGAAAGAGAATGGCTGCTCTTCACATATTAGAATAAGAATCACAGAAAATTCTATAGGTTGGTATCAATGCACACAATACCAAAAAGGGTTACCCTAATAAAATAATAAAAACAGAAGTAACCTCAAGAGCAAGTATAAAATTTCCCCAGTTAGTGAGTGGTTCTTAACACTATTGAGTTATCAACAAGAGATAGGAGGGAGACAGCTTTCGCCACCTAACAAAAAGAGAGATAAAAGAGGACATTTGCACAGCCTGTTTACAAAAACCAAACAAGGCAAAACAATTTCCATGACCTTAATATATTATACTATGAAACCTGAATGCAATGGAACTTTAATACCACCATGCACACATAACAATACACAATACAATCAGTGCTATACACCACATGGGATACAATGTTATGAACCAAAAGCGGTAGGACCTATAACAAGTAGCATCTATGTTTATGGCTATAAGGAGGATCTAGTTTAAAACATCAATTTCTTACAGCACAAAGATTATCAGGGTACATAGCCCATAATGTTTCAAAGGGAATGGCACCCATTACTGTTTGTTTTGATACATGTTTAGCAATTGCTATAGGGCAAGGAACAGGATCCGCGGGGTAACCTGTGGAGGACAGTCGTGTGGAACATCATACATCCAAAACCATAGATATTTATTCATCGCTCAACACTTTCAGCACATGGAGGCTATACCCAAACCGAGTGTATATGGTATACAAGTGGCTATGACCTAACAATTTCGATCTTTCTATTACTCCAGTCACTACTGATTGTCAATCCCATCACTGCACACCACTCTGCCTTCTGCACAGGTAGCAGGTACTTTAGGCACCCGATACTATCATTATGGTATTGGTATAGATAAAGCAGGAAAGGATCCTTATGGATACATTATTGTAAAGACTGGAAGCAACAAAATTGACAAATCAACCTGTAAGTTTTTTTGGAGTTATGAGCAGGAGATTGCTAAACTTAACGATCTACCTACACCTCCAAAAGCAAAAAATATGTTATTAATTTGGCTCAAGAAGTTGCTACAGAACTTATGTTAAAAAATTGTTTTGTATGTGGAGGAACCACTATGGGAGATCGCTGGCCATGGCATGTACAAAGAGCAAACTATACTGAAATAGCTCAATGGAAAGGGAATTTCACCTTTAATAACAACTTCAATGAAACCTGGCAAGTTACCTCTCATATAATAGGTCACATATGTTATACCAGAAATAAAAAATAATCAGACTAAAAGAAATAAACCTATGGGATTTTTAAAATGTTCTAATGAGTGGGAAAATAAACACTTGGGTTTCACAAACTAATATGACCAAACCTGAAAACTCAGTGCTGGAAGTAAACTAAGTTACGAGACTTTCAGACCCTGAAAATGATACTATTGTGTGGAATTCACCTGATGGGTTATATTGGATATGTGGTAATTTTGCCTATATATGTTACCCGCGGGGTGTATGGGTCATGCATCTTGGGGGCGATTCAACCTTCATTCTTCCTAATGCCTATAGAGAAAAAACAAAAATTGGGAGTCCTGTATATGATACTCTTGAAAGACGTAAACGTACAATAGATCTTGCTAAAGGGATAAAAATAGGTAACTGGAAGGACTGATGAGTGGCCCCCTGAGAGAATTATTGCATACTATGATCCTGCGACGTGGGCACAAGACGGTTCGTGGGATATAGAACGCCGATATATATGATAAATCGCATTATTAGATTACAAGCTGTATTAGAAATAATTACAAATGAAACTGCATTGGCATTAACTAAGCTTGCAAAAGAAAGTGTATGTCAAGAACTTATATTATGCAAAATCGTTTAGCCTTAGACTATTGCTCGCTGCCGAAGGCGGAGTGTGTGGTAAATTTAATCTTAGTAATTGTTGTATACAACTTGATGATTCTGGAATTGTGATAGAAAAATAACTCGAACTATGATACAAACTGCACATGTTCCTGTACAAACTTGGAAAGGCATATTGGACACTGATGGTTGCTTGGAGGTATTTTTAAACAATTGGAAGCAAGGTTTATTTTTTATTGGGATGATATTCTTGGGATTAACTATGTTGCCATGCATAATACCATTATTGAGATCCACTATGCAAAGTATTGCGGACGCTGCTATCCAGAAGCATCACGCATTATAATAAGTGTCAATACATCAGAATTAATAATCCCTGGATATCCAATGAAGGGGGATTTGTGAGAAAGAAACAACCCATGGCAATTGCTTCCATTTAAAAATAAAAAAGGAGGAGATGTGGGAAACTACCCCATAATTGGCTGGGTGAAATTAGGCTGGATCAATAGGATAGGATAGAATATCTATCTGGATCAATTCTATCTGGATCAATTGATCCCAGTGAACATTTGCCAAAAGCCATATGGAGAAAACAGTCCTGGGAAAGCTTTAGATAAGGAAGCCGAATTCATTTCGAGTGTCTATGTGAATAGCAATACACAGATACACACAGAGATGAGAGGCCTCTATTATCTGAGATATAAACACACAGAATTAGCCTTGCATCCTTTTGCCGCCTCGTGTAACAAATCAGTCATTCCATATGCCTAATGTAGCTCTCTGTATGATTTACAATTCCTACCTCCCTTATCAAAGAGTACCTTTTGTCCCTCCTCCCTGCCCTTTCTGCCAGAATGTGTAATCAAGAAGTGATTGTAACATACTGTGAGATCCTTTGTTTGTATTAAACTGCTGACTAGCTTTCTTTAAACTTCCTAATAAAAAGTGTTCTGGTTTAGCCAGAAATCACCATTTTCACCCAGTCCTGCAGTGTGTGCGTGTCTCATTGCCAAAGCAGCCTAGGAATTAGAGATTCGTGAAGTGGTCCATCGGATGTGAGAATGCTTGTATCCTCAATGCAAGCTCACTCTCGCACAGTCTAAGCCTAGGAGGCTCTGCAGGGCTCCGCCAACCACAGTCACAGGAAGCAGCCCATTGAAAGACTTGAATTGCACTCAGAAAGTGCCTTGGCCCAGAACTGGGATTTGGTTCTCCTGGTAGTCGCTCAGGTGCTGGTCTGGAACCCTTAGCTTTGCCTCCTCAAGTTGGAGACAGCCTTCTTCAGGCCTGGGAAATGATGGTCAGTGATGAGCCAGTGTCGATCTCCATAGAGAAGGGAGATCAAGGAGGATGGATATCCTCAGCTTCTTGTTCCGCGGTGTGCTTGCTGCAATGGTTGTCTGGAACATAGTGTTGTTGTCCGGCCATGTTTACTTCTGGCATGGCTTCCGTGACTCTTGCCTTGGCGTCTTGGGCATGCAGCCTGTGTGGCCAAGCTGCTTTGGTGCTGCAGGGAATTCACTTTGCAGACTCTTGCGATGTGCCTTTCAGTCGCAGCACTGGCAAATGGCATCTCGGAAATGGCAGGCAGATTGCAAGGCAGGAAACGGGTTTCGAATTTCCGCACTGATTCTCTTCTCTGTGCACATACGGTAGACCTCATCCTCATTGTCAGAGAGTTTTTGCTCGGCAGTCTAGTGATGGACTTCAGCGGTCTTGCACACACTTTTGGGCTATTCTGCCTCTGCAGCATCTCTATCGACTTGGTCGAAAGACTCAGTAGCCCTGACTTTGTCCGTGCATTTGTAGAGTGAGGTTTGTCTTGGGAAGCAACCTCCTCTGTAAAGTAATGTCCCAGACACCACAAATGATTCTGTCCAGCAACAGTTCATCTAAGTCCCTAAATTCACAGTAGGCCGCAGCCTTTCACAGTTCAGCACATACTGGTTGATTGTTTCACCCTGGTTACAGAGGCCTGAATTCGTGCCTTCGCACATATTTAGAGAGTTGGGATGTAGTGTGTCCTTAACGTCTGTTGTAGCACCAACCAAGCGACTGACTGGACCAGCGTTGGCTCAGATAGGTCCTTGGTGGTGTCAATACCTCTGGCCTACAGTAGCTCAGGGATATGGCTTTCTTTCAGCCTTCGGACAGGCAAGGAGGTCATTGGCCTTGAGGAAGTATTCGACCTCATTCATATACGAGTCCCAGTGCTAGGTCATATGGAGCTGGTGGGGCGTGTGTAGTCATCTTGTTCATCAAGGCAGATTTGAATTTGCCGCTTAAAGATGGCTGCTCGATGCCGCACTTAGCTCTGGGCTGGATTGACTTTCTGGATTGTGTTTTCTCTTTTTTGGTGCCTAGTTGCCTTCCAATCCACTTCATCACTATTGTTAGATCAGGTGAATGGAGAGGCATGACTCAGGCTTCAGCGACACCAATTCTTTATTAAGAGACAACTATGTATAATCCAGCAAAGACTCTGTCTGGCAGCAGCCCTTTTATCGGGAACTGTCAGACCTCTCAACCAATCACATCTGAGTATTGTTCCCGCCGGATCAGAGGACCTTGGTGGAAACCACCATACTGGCTTGTCAGTATGTAACAAGTACCATGTAACTTGAAGCACAATCTGGCTAACTTAAAACAATATAATCACAAAAGCATAAAAACCATAACATCAAACATCTGAAACCTAGAAGTCTAAAAAAATAAGGGCCTGCTGGATTGCTGTGAGAGAATATTCCAAACGTTAAGGCCACCATGGAACAGACATGCTTTTTGGCTCTTATTGGATGGAAACATTTCAGGGAAAGGATCGGAATGTGCTTTTTCTATCAACCTAGTGAGGCAAGTAGCTATCCTCAGATAGCAAATAGATAATTTTAATCATGTAAATCAGTAAAAGTACTACAGCAAAATTATCAGAGAATCTAGAATATCATTCAGAAGGCCTAGTTTTAAAACTTAAAAGCAATCCTCTATCCAATTATACAATCAATCAATTGGGAATCCTTATCTAAAAGTAGATTGATATGCCATGATATATTACCGATCACATAAATTAGTTACAAATAATTAAAGTCATAATTAGGCAATGCTGCTCTGACTTATTAGACAAGTACAATGAAAAAACTTAATTTTTTACATTTAAAAGTGATTCATATTCATCACTTTCTACAATCACTTCAAGAAAATATACTCAATATTCTTTGTGTGATGTAAAAAAGAAAATTAATCCTTTTACAATTATTTGCCACATATTACAATAAATTGTCAATATGTGACTATTCAGAAGCCAGTCCCCACTGAATTCAATAGAATTTCTAGATAGTAGTCTATAAGCCTACGTACTGCTTAGTCCACTTCTCTTTAGCATTGAACCTACAATGGGCTACACAGTTTAGGGATTGCAACTATCTTATAGTCAGACCATGTAAAATTGACACTGGATTTTATTATAGATTTGTTTGAATGATCTACCCGCAGAGATCGGAACTTCCCACTCTCTCGGCGTTCCGGAAAGCCATTAAAACCTGGCTGTTCCGGCAGGCCTGGGGCTGTTGACTCCAAAATACGGTCCAGCCCCATTTAGAACGGAGTGCATGGTGTGCTGTTTTTAAATCTATTTTTTTTCCTCTATATTTTATTTTTTTGATTTATTTCTGTACTGTAAGCCGCCCGGAGTCCTACGGGATTGGGCAGCATATAAATGTTATTAAACTTGCAAACTTGTTATTTATTATTTTATACAAGAAGCTTTAAGTGTATATCTACTGAGTGCTTTTATTTGTTCTGGTCGCTAGCCTAAGACTGTAATATTAAATTGTTGTTGACTACTCAGAAGCCAGTCCCACTGCATTCAATAGAATTTCTAGACTTCCGGGGGAGGAGTCTGCCATCTCCGGTGGCTCAAAGAGCTGCCCTCAGAGTTCTGGTCTGTATATCTAAAAGATCTATAGATATCTCTCCTTTCAGGCAAGAAAGGGGCAGGGACGAACTCAGTCGTTAGAATCTCTTTGTAGTTCACAGACTTTTGTTTTTCGCTGTGAATGGAGAAGAGGTTCAACAAAAGCTGAGTTTTTTTTTTACTCCAGCCAGATCTTCTCAGCTGTTTTTTTTTTCAGCTCAAGGCAGGTTGTCCCCCCCCCTCAGGACAAATCTAAGCTATTTAAAATCAATCCGAGCAGCGACCATTCCTGAGAACCTTTTTTTTAATTATTATTCAAAATACCAGTTTCAATTTTATAAAAAACTCCTTTTGTCTAACTGCTTTTCAAAATGGCGATTTTATAGCTTCCACATTTGATATATGATATATTTAACTAGCCCCGTTTTCCTGAAGACTTCTCTTTACTAATTGCCAAAGTTTATTGAAAGTATTTTATCTTAAATCAAGGTGAGCAGAGACTTTGTTTGTTTTCTTTTTTTCTTTTATAATGGCCTCCCAAGTCAAAGCAATCTAAACGTCTTTTCAACAATACATCCCAAGCAATTGCTATAAAGCCGCAGCTTTTGCCTTCTACGCCCTCTACTGGAGATTTGTTAACGAAAGAATTTCTTTTTGAAACTCTTAAAGAATTTAGAGAGGAAATGAAGCAACTGTTTCGGAATTATGTGATAAGCTTGATGCCAAGATTGCTCAAACAAAGGAGAATATGATCGAGGTTATAACTGTAATGACAGATTAATTGCAGGAATGGAAGATAAACTGGAACTTTGGAAGAAGCTAATTCTAATCTGACATCTAAAATTGAAATGTTGCAACAGTTGAAAGTTGAAAATGCAGAAAGACAACTTGTATGACAAATTATAAAAAGACTGCGTTTGCAATAAGAGTTAGGGGATTGCGTGAAAATGAACAGGAGAATTTGAAACAGACCTTTTTTGAGGCTTTCAGTCGTTTGGTGGGAAGTCCGGGACTCAACTTTGATTGGCAGATTCAAAAAATTTACCGCCATAATTCGTGGACAGCAAAACAGAGACAGCTTCCGAGATATATAATTATATATTCTGCTACAAAAGAATCCAGAAACGTGATACTACAAGAGTTTTACAATAACAGGCTGCGAATTGATGGACAGGACTTGATCGTCTTCAAAGAAATACCACCCCAAATGTTAAGATCCAGGAGAGACTATGCTTTTCTAACTAAAGAACTTAGAAATAATCAAATACAGTACAGATGGGAGGTGCCATTTGGTATTACAGTTACATTTGATGACCAGAAACATCACCTCAACTCTGTTTGGGAAGCCCGAGATCTTTACTACAAGATCCTGAAGGCGGGACTTCCTGAATCACCCGGACTCAGAGAAAGACAAGGAGAAGTAGAAGAGAAACAACCAAACACACAACTACAAGGCGGGAGGTATCGTTTTTCCCCTCCGGAAGGGCAGAAGAGCAGAGAACAAGGATTTAGTTATGCTTCCAAAACATTTGCTTAATTTTAAGTTGAATAATATTTTGTGACTTCTGTCTTATATAAAATGGTATAGTGGTATACCGATGAAGAGACATTAAGGCTGAAAGAAATGATGCTGATTTTCTCGGAAAATATACTGTATGGGACTTAAAAAAGACTTGATGGATAACTTTGAACTTTTATATAAATTCTTTATGATTTATTCCCTAGGGTGAGGGGCGGGAGATTGTGATGTTTCTGGATTGTGGCTTAGGTTGAATGGAGTTGGGAAGTGTGGTGCAGACGGGAGGGTAGTGAAGGTTCAATTAGAGCTTATTTTGAGCCAGAAAGTAAGTTGATTTTTATAGAAATTGTCATTGTTATTTGAATATAATGTTTGGAAGGATATATTCAGAGAGTTCGAAGGAAGGCGGAGCAAATATGAGAGGAGTACGGATGATAATAATATATATATATGGACACGGTAGAGGCAGGATGAGAGGAGGTGGAATGGAAACCGTGAGAAATATTTGAGGTGTTTAAATTGCTTTATAGAGAAGGAGGTAAAAGGGACAAATTAAAGGTTTGGAAATGGACACATATTTAGATAAAGAGATAAGGCCCCTAGCTACAGTAGAATTTTATTTGATTAACTCACTTGTTTCACATAGTTTGGAATCCTGCCAGTAATAAATTAACTGAGATTAGGAATGATGCACATTGCTTAAGTTTTACTAATGATGGGAAGCTGAGCTTAATGTAGAGAGTTTATTGATTTTTCCCTTTTTTTCTTTTTTTCCTTTTTTTATTATTCCTTTCTTTTTTCCTTCCTTTTTTATTTTTTAATTCTTAATCTATTTGGTTTTAATATACTTCCAGACTGTGCTTGATAAAGAGTTTATGCCGGGAATGGGATCTGGGAAGTCGGAAGGGGGCTAGGAGGGGGGTTCACGGGGGGGGAGGGGGGGGGAGGGTGGGAGATATAGTTTCAATTTTCAAACAATAAGAATGCACTTGTACTACTGTTGCTCGTTTTCTTTTTTTTCTTTTCCTTTCTTTTCCCTTTTTTTTCTCTTTTCTTATAATTTTAGTGTAAAATACAAATTGAATAGATTAACTGAATAGTAGAAATACACCGGAAGTGAGGAGCAGAGGGAAAGAAGAGGGAGGAGTAGAGCGGGAGTGAGAGGGGAATTGTAAGGAGGTGAGATGGAGGGAAGGGGAGAGAAAGGAATGTTGAGGGGGATGGGAAGTAGGAAGAGGGGAATGCTGGAGGGGAAAATGAAAGTGTGAGGGGGAGAAGAAAGGGTGTATGGAGGATTGAAGTGTTATGTTTGGTTTCCATGGTGGAATAGAAGATGAGTTGTGTTTATTGCTTTTTTAATTGCACAGTATATAAGTGATTGTATAAAAAGGAAAATGAAAATGAAATAAAATAGTTTTCAAACCTAATAGGAATTTCTAGATAGTAGTCTATAAACCTAAGAGTATGTTATAATTGTAGTATCAGTCAATTTGCTATTTGTCTTCTACTATATTATTCTACATTCTAATCAAACATGGGGACAGTGCCCTCTAGTGACACTGCAAAAAATACATCAATGATTTTTTAATACATTAAACACAAATTCACATTGATGATGTCTGATAGAAAAAATAACTATGAAGTTTATATTCAGGCATAGTAAATTGAAACATCTTAACTGATTGGCTTTTGCATTTTAAAAAAGGAGATAGAATAAATGTTTGAACTATCAAGTAATGGCAGCAATTTTTTGCCTGCTTTATGTGGCATCAGAGTGTTGTCCCCAATAAAATCTAATTAAGATCTCAGATCAAAAAGCAGCAATTATCCAATGATTATCATAAGTAATGATATGTAGGAATGATCTTGGGAGATAGGAGGAAGAGTTGCAGCCTAGACAATCATGATACAAAAGGTACTGTCAGTCCAGAAAAGAAAAAGAAAAAGGTTTGGAAAGCATTTCAGAAAGGATCTGTCCTAGTTTTCTGAAAAGCAAAATTAAAGGAAGGGCGAAGTGTTTTCAGAGTTGCAAAGCTATGTTACAATAAAGATACAGTTACTACTCATGGTTTTCACTTATAATAAAGATACAGTTACTACTCATGTACTTCTTATCTGGACTGCCTCAAAAGGCTGACACCACACAGCTATTGGTAGTCCTCAGCCTACAATGATTCATTTAATGACTATTTGAAATTACAATGCAGTGAAAAAAATGACTTTTGACCATTTTTCATACTTATGACCATTGCTGCATCTCCATGGTCAGGTGATCAAAATTCAGATGCTTGGCCACTGATTCATATTTATGGCAGTTGCAGTGTCATGGGATCATGTGATCACCTTCTGCAATCTTCTGACAAGCAAAGCCAATGGCGAAGCCAGATTCGCTTAACAACCATGTCACTAATTGCAGTGATTCATTTAAACAATTGTGGCAACAAAAGTGGTAAAATTGGGCTCAACTGTCATAAGTCGAGGATTACCTGATTATCTCTACCCCAGGAAAATACATATTTGACATAGTATAAAGGTAACAACAGGTTGCAGCCATATATCACTGATATGTGACTACTTCTTTAATCACAGATATGTATTTTCCAAAAATCTGTATGGCTACTACTGTAGTCTCAAAAAAGATATACTCCTTTAAGGAAGTCCTAGTTAAAGGTAACACAGTTGCGTATACCAGGAAACATAAATAGTTCCAAATAATGTTTACACTTAAGACACAGTTTCAGGAAAAGAGAATATATGTAGCTCAAGGTTAGATGGAGAGTCGTTCATGAGTTTGGCTGGTTGTTTGCAGATGTTTCATATAGACAAGTAGGTAACATCATCAGTGCCAATAACTATCGGTTTGTCTCCCTGTTAGCTTGCCATTCCAGTTTTGGTGGGGCGTGAATTGATGATGTTACCTAGTCCAATACTTAAATGCCTGCAAACAGCCAAACTTAGACAGCACCAGGGACTCCACAAGACACTCTTCACTGTTTCTGTAAATTTTTCCTAGCTATCAATTTCTTGCTGGCAACAACTTGGTTTTTATTTTTTTCCATACCATATCTATTATCTAAAGGATTTCATAAATAAATTTAATCAGCAAATCAAAGCTGAATTCTTTCTAATCAATTTCACAATGCCTGCATTTGATTTTCATTTTATGTAAGTAGCAAATATCATACAGCAAAATCTTAAAAGTAAGATTACTGTTCCAACTTTGACATATATTGTATTTACCAGATGGCAAAAAATTACTTGCTATATGTATCTGTCTTAAAAACAGCTTGTGAAAAGCTAGTTTTAGAGAAAAATTAATTAAGAAAATGAATAGGAGTATGCATTGTGAATTTCAAAACATAGATAGATAATATATTGGTGGAACGTAGCACATGTAGAAAGATACGGCAAATCAATTTCTCACAGTAAAAAGATGAAAAGTATGGCTTTCCCAAATGAGGAAATAGATTCTAATTAATAATTCTAATTCTAAATTCTAATTAATTCACAAATTATTTGAAATTAATGGTGAATGGTAATGCACTATTATTTATATAAAGAATACTTTATAACTTATAGGCAGGTAAGATCTCCAAAAATATTTCCAAGACATCTCTTAACATTGGTTACTAGAAAAGGTTGATTTTAATTTGCTCTTGCTTTTGTGTTCCAGTTATGCAGTCTTGAAAGATGGATTTTGAAAAAAAAATACTGGTAATACTAAGGGAGTAGGCTAGAGTAATTATAGGCTGCAATATAAGTTAGGCAGTAGAAACAATTAAAGAATACACTAGCCACATAAAACTTCCCCTATTTATTTTTAGGGTGGACTCCTTGAAATCATCAGATCTAGACTCGGTCACAAATTTTAAGGAACAATTATTGCATACAATATTATTTATCTCCTTATGAATCCCACATTACAACTTCAAACTGTTTTCATAGTGTTGTAATATCTATTTATGGGTAATTGTATATAAATAATCAGTAAGACTGCATAAAACACAATTAAGGAACAGCATAATTTAATTGTGGTCAACACCAATGGCAAGCCTTCTTGCAAGCATGCCTTGCAAGAGCAATCAACTAGAAACATTTATTTTCACTATTTAGAAACATAATACAGGTAGTCCTTGTTTTGCAATCACAATTGGGATTGGCAACTCAGTTGCTAAGTGAGACTGTTGCTAAGAGGAAGATCACATGACCATAAATGACCATAATTTTCCCATTCACCCACTCTTTAGAATGTTTGCCCCAGTGGTACTGGGATATCTGGCTGAAAACTGACGAAAACAATCAATTTCACACCTTCAGCTTCTGTTTGACTTCCACCCACTCTCCATCTTTGAAATGCTCACCTTGCTGTTGGGATAATTAACAAGACAGAACTAATGTTTGCATATACATTCATTGGACAAGATATATTACAAGAGAGATATCTATAGGGTTTAGCTTATAGTTATATTTAAATTGTCTTCCAAGTAGGAATTATTAAAGATAAAAATTTAATAAAAACATGAAACTAAAAATACATTGGGATAGTAAGAAAACAAGTAACAGTTGGTTTGCTTATTTAATGTGAAAACCTTTAAAAAGAATACTATCAATTATCTACAAACTTTCAAATGTATTTGTAGGCTAGGAGGAAAACACCATGGTATTTATTTACAACAATTATATAATACCCCAATCAGATTGATTCTTGGAGATATACAAGAAAACCAACAAACAAAATATTACAAAGCAATTAAAAACCACACTAATCAGTAATTACATAATATTGAAAACAGATATAGAAAAACATAAAATCTAAAGATCTATTAAAACAACTTGATTTTAAGTGCCTTCTTGAATGAGAGGGAGGTAAGAATCAATTGTACATTCAGGTTCCACAAAAGGGCAGATGTGTATATGGGGGAGGGAGAGAACTAAGATAAGTATGATTGTATCTGAATGACCAGAAAGAACTGATTAGGAACCAGAAAAGAATAAATGAATACTCTGCTTTTAAATAAACTACAGATAACTGGACAGTTAAATAGCTGTCAGCAGTTATATAATTGAATAAATAAACAAATTCTGCACAAGTCAGAAACATATTTCTATTTCATTATGTATGCATTTTAATTTGCATAAATTAGTGCTCTCTTTGCTATAGACAAGAAAATGGCCGGAGTCCATTTGAGATCTATCAACCTCATAGATCTTTAAGAATTCAAAAGCTGCACTATTATACTTCAACTATCTTTTAATTTTAAAAATCATATACATTGTGTCAATGAAAAATTGTATTTAGCCCAATGAGACAATAGCTGAAATAGTGGGAAAAGGATAAACCAATTCCATATAGCCCAAATCATAAGAAAACAAATAATATGATGAAACTTCTATTCCCCTTTTCTCAATATACAACCTCAGAAACAATCAATCTCCTGAGACACTTAGCCTTGTAATATTTAGAAGAGTCAAAGAGGCCCTTTAAGTATTAGATATACATAAAAGCAATCCAAAGACATAATACTTAAACTCTACAAAGTGAGTACTAATGGATTTCTTCCACAACTATGGTTAAGTACCAGAAAAATCACACATAATTTTCTCAAAACTTTGTTAAATCCTTCTCTTCACACATTATACCATTTTAAGGAGGGAAATGAGAGAGAAGCTAGCTCAAAGGCAGACCAAAAGTCCCTTCCCTGTTTTACTATGGCCGGTATCACAAGAATATGAGGCTTGTTCCACAATAAAGTCTTGCTAATAGGCATTTCAATCAACTTTGAAGTTGTACGTTTAAAACTTTCAGCCATATATGGACTTTAGAAGCCATCTCTACCTTTGAAGACCTCTTTATAGCTATAATGAGGGGTTTAAATGAGCCCTGCCTGGGAACAATTAATAAACCAGGATATACATTTTAAATGTCATTTGTTTTGAATTCAAAATGTGTATTTTGAATTCAAAGCAAATTCAAAATATGTTCAAATTAAAATACCCTGTTTTAAATTTTATACCTGAAACAATAGTTTCCCACTCAAAATAATATGCTGTAAGTTCAAAACAATCTGAATTATAAACATTTCATACATTTATATAGGAATTCTATGCAAAAGCATCAAAGCAAATATCAGAGAGATCTGAAAGATCTGACTGGATATTATTTAAACTGCTTTTCTGGGACAGAGAGATGTTATTCAAAATGTTTACCCACTATCTTACATTATGAATAATGTGTATTTTGGTCAAAGCTACTGTTTAGCTTCTTTATTAATAGAGTTACAGAGCAGGAAAAGTAACAGTTAAAAAAAAAAGCTTCTACAGCAGAGTATTTGTTTGCTTATCATTTGCTTGTCAGGAAAGCTTTCCATTACCTAGTGCCCATTTTTACTACCCAATTAAATTAGATTAATTGCCAAACCATAGCCTCAAGAAACCTTGGCAATGAACTCATGGTTAGCATCAAGATAAATGGCAGAAACTCAAAACAAAAGTAAAACTTTCATGTAAACTGAGCTTCCCATCACCAAACAAAAATCACACTTCCCCAAAATCAAAGTGAGAAAAAACCCAATAGTTTTACTGAACAGGCATGTGACTGCTTCATTTCAACTCCAGTCTCAAACGGAAGTAAAGTGAATTTATATAGCTGTTATATTATCCCTTGATGACCACCTCCATAAACACTGGCAATGAAAAGGCCCTAGAAACAGCACATCATTTCCTTGAGCTCCATATGACAGCAAGCTCTGAGGACAAAAGAAGTGGTCCTGGCAAGCCATGTGTCTGCACTCCCAGAGAGAGTGAAATGGTAAAGAACAGGGTTAGCAGAGCTTCACAAGGAGTCATTACAACTGCCCCAGAGATTCATCTACACAGTTTTTACTCCAGCCCAGAACATACACCAGGTTTGATTTTACAGTCTTTTCCTTGTCCTCTTTTACCTTACTTGACACTCTTCTATGTGTACTGTGGTCAGAAATTCTGAAATGAGTGTGTGGATGGAACAGACAGAGAGAGACAGAGAGTGCTGGGTGGGGAACAAAGAGACCAAGCTCTCTCTCTCTCTGGCCTGCCCTTACCATATCTAGAGATCGGCCTAAACAAAAGCAACGAAAGCAACGAACAGGAGGCTGTAAAAAGAAAAGTCTCTCTCTGTTTGTGTCACGCATACACAGAAACAGGAAACGAGCAACTGAGGCATGAGAAGATGCTGACGAGAAACATTTCGCCTAGAGGAAAGGGAAGAATTAACACCAGAATTAAACGGATGGCTGTCCAGATTATCCTAACCATCCCCTGAATTCACGAGGCGACAGCAGTACTGTTATTTGGGGCTCTGGCTGGTTGCACGCACTGTTGCCTGGAGATCAACCGAGGAAAAGAGAGCAGAGGAAGGAGGAGGGAGAAGTCTTCCGTAGCCCTCCCCACGCGGCTCCTGCACTGACACCTGTGACAGAGGGAGAAGCCGACAGCAAGAAACCGAGCTGTGGATTAAAGTGCCCGGCGGCGGCGGCGGCGCTTCCTTAGCCACCGGGCTGCCGGGCTCCGCCCCCACAAAGGGGAACAGCAGCAACCGCAGGGAACCCCCGGCTGACTGGGAAGGGGGACTCATCTCCTGTCTCCCACACTCCCCCCCCCCCCCAGCCTCTGCCTCCTCGCTCTGTTACCGTTGTGAGTAGTGGCCTCATCTGCTCCCCGGCCCGCTCCTCCTCCATGGCGTGCCCTAGACGGACAGCGCAGGGAGTCGAGGTCTGCGCTCGCTGCCTGACTGCGTAGGGCGAGAGAGAGGGGGGTAAAAAAAGGAAACGTCGCGGCTCCGGCAACAGCGAGGCTTTGACTTGGACGGCTACTTCTGCTCTTACTACAGCCTAGCCGGCTCGCGCCTAGCCACGCCCCTCAGCCGCCCGATTGGCAGCAGGCCCAACCAATCGCCGCGAGAATGCGGCTCCTCCTCTACGCGGAGAAGAGGCGCTGAGAGAAGAGGCGGGAGGGTAAAGAAGGGACTTTCGGAGGGTAAAGGGGATTAAAACGCGACCTTTCTCCGCGCTCAAGGGGAGCTGCTTCAGGTGACCGGGCTTTCTCTCCTGCTTAGAAATAGAAGCTCCACTGACAGGGATTTTTTTTTTTGTCTCGGAGTTAAACTAAAAGAGAGCTTTCAGGGTGCAGTCGCTTTCTTTTGGAGATAGGTCCCTATTTGTGGGACTGCTGCTTCCATGACATTCTGCCCTAAAAGTTCTCGGACCCCCATTTTGCACTAACTATGGGGTAGGTTGGTCCCTCCAAGTTTCCAAGAGAGCCAGACCATTGAATAAAACATGACTAAACTGACCATAATTTACTCATTGAAAATAACAAAAACTTTTGCATCGTTAGCTGAGATCATTGCAATCTGGATGCATTTTCGGTCCAGTTCAGATTAGTAATGATAGGATCTCTTAGTTTTAGTGTGGAATCCGGCACAGAATGTGGAGCCAGAGAGACTGCTCCAAAGTCACCAAGTGAGGTCGTTTGGGGAGGGTTGGGGTGGAAAGAGAGATGCTACAGATTTCACTTCCTGGATCAAAACAGAGGGAAACTTTTTCCCCTATCAACTGTGGTTGGAAAATGATGGAAACGGTTACAAAAAGGTATTTTGAGATTCTCAGCTTTTTGGGGGGGGGACGATAGTAAATGTTGGGCTTAATCGGATTCACTGATAATACTTTTGGGCTATAAAAATTGTTTGCTGAATATAATTGTAGATAAGGTGTCTCTGACTGTTCTCTTAAAACAGAGCTCTTATAAAATTGAACATTATGTAATATGCTAACTTTGAACTGGAGGAATCAGCAGATGTATGACACTTTAGTCACTACACTGATATTTAGCAAGATATTTAGTATATTCCACTGCTGGTTGACATTTATATCCAAAGAAACATGCAAAGAATTTGTAGCTTTCCATTAAAATGAAGCCTTCGGTGAACATAATATAGCCAGGAGCAAATATATCTTTGAATATCTATTAGTTCCACTCATAAATTAGTTTGGTTAACAAATAAGATGTAAACTAGTTTAACATGGTTTCTTCCCTTGCAAATAAAACCTTACCTTTGTTTCATTAGCTGTATCTCCTCATAGACACACTCAATGGGAGCATGCAACTTTATGGTTTAGTGAGACATATTTGGATACTTTTAAGTAAACAATACGAGCCAATTTGCTGTAGTGATTAAGGCATCAGACTAGAAACCCCTTGAACACCTTTGAACAAAAGAAAAAAAGTAAACAATATTTCAGTAAGCAATTTAAAGTCTGTTCCTTTATAATGAACCAAATTCATAAGAGCAATTACTCTGTCTAAAAATATCACTTCAGATATGACCAGAATCTTCTTCAGACCTTTTTATTGCATCTTACAAATAAAAATAAAAATATGACCCTGTATACAATACATATTCTTCAATAAGATATACTCTATCCCATATTCATTCTTTTCCTTTTTCAAGTATTAATTTGTATCAATTTCAGCCTTTCTTCTGGGGACAGAAATTAAAGTGTAACTGCCCAAAATGCTTTTTTTAGATGTGGTACACAATATATAGGAAATATGTATCATGTATGTATTATTTTCTACATAGGAAATAAATTATACAACATTGTGTTATTTCATAAATATTGTGAAAAAATGTGGTTGCAAAATGCAACCAGTAAACAGGTGGAGGCACTCACCGCATTCTGGACCAGTTGTAGTCTCCGAACACTTTTCAGGGGCAGCCCCATGTAGAGCGCGTTACAGTAGTCAAGTCTTGAGGTGACGAGGGCATGAGTGACCATTCGAAGTGCCTCCCGGTCCAGGTAGGGCCGCAACTGGTGCATCAGGCGAACCTGGGCAAAAGCCCCCCTGGTCACAGATGACAGATGGTATTCTAACGTCAGCTGTGGGTCCAGGAGGACACCCAAATTGTGGGCCCTCTCTGAGGGGTGTATAATTTCACCCCTAGGTTAAGAGATGGAATGTCTGGACTATCCTTGGGAGGCCACATCAATAGCCACTCGGTCTTGTCTGGATTGAGTGCAAGCTTGTTCGCTCCCATCCAGACCCTGACAGCCTCCAGGCACTGGCACATCACTTCCACTGCTTCGCTGAGTTGGCACAGGGCGGACAGATACAATTGAGTATCGTCCGCATATTGATGATATTTGATCCCGTGCCGGCATATGATCTCACCCAGCGGCTTCATGTAGATATTAAATAGGAGGGGGGACAGGACCGAACCCTGTGGCACCCCAATTTGAGGGGCCTAGGGGTCGACCTCTGTCCTCCAACCAACACTGACTGCGACCTGTCCGAGAGGTAGGAGGAGAACCACCTTAAGATGGTGCCTCCCACTCCCACCTCCCGTAACCATCACAGAAGGATACCATGGTCGATGGTATCGAAGGCTGCTGAGAGGTCAAGGAGCACTAGGATAGAGGAATGTCCTCTATCCCTGGCCCGCCAGAGATCATTGATCAGCGCGACCAAAGCAGTTTCTGTGCCATAACCAGGCCTGAAACCCGACTGAAAGGGATCCAGATAATCTGCTTCATCCAAGGTCCACCAGAGTTGAAAGGCCACCACCTTCTCAACCTACGAACGGGAGTTGGAGACTGGGCAATAGTTGTTTAAAATGGATGGATCCAGGGATGGTTTCTTAAGGAGGGGTCTCACCACCGCATCCTTTAGAGGGTGCGGGAAGGATCCCTCCAGAAGAGAGGTGTTAACAATCCTCTGGAGCCAGCCACGTGTCACCTCCCTGTTGGTCGAGACCAGCCAGGAGGGTCACGGGTTCAGTAAACAGGTGGAGGCACTCACCGCACCCATGGCCTTGTCCACTTCCTCAGGAGCGACAAGTTGAAACTCACTCCATAAAATTTGATCAGGACCTTCCCCCGGCGCCTCGGCTGGTACCGTCCAAGTGGAGTCCAGGTCCGTCCGGATCCGAGCGATTTTATCCGACAGAAACTGAACAAATTCCTCAGCTCTACCCTGTAAGGGTTCGTCCTCATCCCTCCCTTTCAAGAGGGAGCGGGCTATCCTAAACAGGGCGGCTGGGCGAGATTCTGCGGATGCAATAAGAGCAGAAAAATGTGCACCTTTTGCCGCCCGTATCGCCACTAGATAAGTCCTAATAAAGGCTCTTAATTGTGTTCGGTCGGATTCGGAGTTACTAGCCCTCCAGCATCACTCTAGGCTTCTCTTTTGGCGCTTCATCTCCCGGAGTTCCTCGGTGAACCAAGGAGCCCTCCTGACCCCAGTGCCGCGGAGAGGCTGCAAAGGCGCAATCTGGTTTAGAGCCTCGGCCATTGCTATATTCCAAGCAGCGACCAAGGACTCTGCTGGACTGTGGGTCAGAGAGTCAGGTATCTCACCAAATGCCGTCTGAAATCCCATAGGGCCCATCAGGCGCCTGGGGCGGAACCACCTAATCGGTTCCCCCTCCCTACAGTGGGGGATTGGTTTCCGAAAGTCGAGCCTCAGTAGGAAATGATCTGACCATGACAAGGCAAGATCTTAATGCCCTTCAAATCTAGATCACATCTCCACTGTTCCGAGAGAAACACGAGGTCGAGCATGTGCCCCGCTGTATGAGTTGGACCCTGAATTACCTGGGTCAAGTCCATGGCTGTCATGGAAGCCATGAACTCCTGTGCTCCATCAGAGCGTTCACCGAGCAACGGCAGGTTGAAATCCCCCAGCACTATAAGCCTGGGGAACTCAACCGCCAGCTCGGCTACTGACTCGAGGAGCACAGGCAGGGCTGTTGTAACGCTGTTGGGAGATAGGTATGTTAGAAACAAACCCATTTGACCCCCAAGGTCCAACTTCACCAGAAGGGACTCACACCCGACAATCTCCGGAGCAGGGATCCTACGAGGAGCTAGGGACTCTCGGATGATGACTGCCATTCCCCCACCCCTTCTCTGATGTCGCAGCTGATGCAGCACCTGAAACCCTTCTGGGCACATTTCAGTGAGGGAGACTCCTTCCTCTTGGCCCAGCCAGGTCTCAGTAATACATGCCAGGTCTGCCCCCTCATCTAATATTAGGTCCCGGACAAGGGGAGCTTTGTGAACCACAGACCTGGCATTTAGCAACAGCAGCCTGAGACCAGGGCCCTGACAACTCTTGCCATCTGGTCCTGGAGTGGAGCTAACAGGGCCGGAAGGAGGGATCGCTGTGACGTAGCGAACCCTCCTTCCCCGGTAATGGCTAGTCCTATAACTCCCATCAAACCTGCCTCTCCCAGCTATGACCGGGATGCACCGGCCCATCCCCACACCTGTAGACCCCACTTCCCCTCCCGTAGCCTCCGTTCTCCCCGGCAGGCCATTTATATCATTCATTCTGGGACGAGAGGTAGGCCTGGGCCCCCTACCACTTCTGCTTATGCACTCAGTGGAGGAGGCACCAGGCTGCACTCTCAGTCCTCTCAATCACACACAGTCACTCTCTCATGCAATCCCCACTATAGTCAGTTTAAAAAGAGTACAAAGATACAATAAGTAATATAAATTAGTTAAAAATTAAGTGGGTTCATGCGTCAACAGCCATACCATACACACTCCATCCATAAAATTGTGCAGGTCTTAAAGTCCAGTCAAGTGGATTTGTGTACATATGGAGGTGAGGATCAATGATAGTGAAGGAGGGAGAGCTCCTCCGCTCCTCTCCCTTCCTATAAGTCCAGAAAAAAGCCAAAGAGGGCCAAGGGTCCAGAGTCGATAATGGCTGGAATAGCTGCAGATGGATGGGGGGGGCATAGCCGCCAGTTGAAGACAGGAGGCAAGTTCGTAGCCTCGTCCCCCCCGCTTCTCGTTGTTAGTCCAGAAGGGGTGCAGTCCGGAGAGGGCGTAGTCGAAACAGAGCTGCGTATAAACCCCGCAGCGGTAATAACCCAGAAAAGGAGGCCACAGCAAGAGAGAAAAAAAGGGGGGGAGGCCTGGAAGAACTGTGGCGATAGCAAGGCCCAGCCTTCCAATCCCGGCCCACATAGCTACAGTGTCTCACCACCCCTTCCTCGGGGCGGGGCAGGGCGCAGACTACCACTCCACAATGTCCAGCCCAGGTCCAACAAATCCAACAAGTCCAGCAGTCCCAGTATAAGTCAAAAGGAAGACCTCTCTCCAGCAGCACAGCTAAAGGGTGCCCTCCGTCTAAGCAGCGCTGCCGCCGTCGCCTATGGAACGCCGTTGCCACCGCCAGCAAGGGGGTGTAAAATAAACGAGAATGCCGTCCAGGGGCCGCCTGAACGCGACCCTCCCTGGCATTCGCCGCCCAAACGCTGCCACCGTGTGTAAAATGGCGTCACCGCTGCCACCATCAGTCCGTAGAGATATGGAGACACTGTCCAGGGGCTGCCCGAGAGCGGCCCCCTCTCGATAATTGTATGCCTGGCTTGCCTGGTGGCTGGTCTTTCGTAAGGGCTCCTCCTTTTCGAGAACCGGAGGTTCAATCCTGAGAATCTGGAAGTTTTCCGCTCCTCACCAGCCCGAACGTTCGGCTCGGGCAGCCATCTTCCATCTTGCACATAAATCTTCAACTTATAACCATTCATTTAATGATCATTCAAAATTATGACAGCACTAAAAAAAAGTGACATGTCTGTTTTTTACACAACCATTGCATCATCCTCATAGTCACATGACCAAATTCAGACTCTTGAAAAATTATATTTATGATGGCTGCAATATCTTGGGCTCAGTGGTGGGTTTCAAATTTTTTTCGAACCTACTCTGTGGGTGTGGCCTCCCTTGTGGGAGTGGCTTGCCAGCCATGTGACCTGGTGGGAGTGGCTTGCTGGCAATGTGTTCTCTCTCTCTCTCTCTCTCTCTCTCTCTCTCTCTCTCTCTCTCTCTCTCTCCATTCTTTTGTCTCTCTGTTCCTTTTTTCTTTTTTCTTTCATCTCTCTCTCACTTTTTCTTTCTTTTTTATTCCTTCCTTCCTTCCTTCCTTACTTTCTCTTTCTTTTTCTCTCTCTGTGAGTCTGTGTGTGTGTGTGTGTGTGTGTGTGTCTTTGTCTCTCTCTCTTTCTCTCCCTCCCTCCCTCTGTGTCGCTCTATGGATTCTCTCTCTGTGTCTGTCTATCTGTGTGTGTGTGTGTGTGTGTTTGTGTATCTCTCTTCTCCCTCCCTCTGTGTCTGTGTCTTTCTCATTCCCTCTATCTCTCTGTGCCTCTGTCTGTCTGTCTGTCTGTCTCTATCACACACCCACACACACACACACACAGAAACAGACACACACACACATACTGTGGTCACCTTGTTGAGTGTTCCAATCACATTTGAAACACTCAACAACTGGCCTGTATTCATGGTTTTTTGCAGCATTCTGCAGTCATAGGACCAAAATATATAGTTAAAAGTACCTGGCGGTGGTGTTCTTCCCT
Source organism: Thamnophis elegans (assembly GCF_009769535.1). NCBI lineage: Eukaryota > Metazoa > Chordata > Lepidosauria > Squamata > Natricidae > Thamnophis > Thamnophis elegans. The sequence goes on from NC_045558.1 coordinate 49,521,975, forward strand.
GGGGAGCTCCGCAGAACATCCCAAGACCAATGGCTCCGGGATGAGGGGTGGAATCTTCGCCGTGGGCCAGTAAAGCTTTGTCTGTGGGCCAGTAAAGCTTTGTCCATCCAGCAGGACCAAAGCCCCTCTCCCAACTGGCCCTTCCTCTCTTTAAGGGCGAGGGACCCAGCTGCCCCGCTGCCTCTGGCTTCCTTCCAAGAGTCTCCTCTCTCCAGGCTGTAATTGTGCAGGCTGTGCATGCGTGCTTATGTTTTCCATGGGGGCGATGAATGGGCTCCGGAATCGCTCCATGCCTGGAAAACATAGGCGCGTGCGGGCAGCGGGGCAGTTGGGACAAGGGAGTGCAATCCGCACGGCTTGTTCAAATAGCAAAAGAAGGGACAGGAGAGGAGGCTGTTTGAAAAGCCCTGCTTGGAACTCCTCTCCTTTTCCTTCTTTTGCTGTCTGTACATGCAGTGTGGGTCGCACTCCCTTGTCTTTCATAGCCACCTTGTTTCCAATTGGGGTGGGGGATCCATGGAGAGGGATGGAAAAAATTGATTTCTTTCCAATTGCGGGAGGGGGGAGAAATTGATTTTTTCTGTCCCTCTCCATGGATCCCCCACCCCAATTGGAAACAAGCTGGCTATGAAAGACAAGGGAGCGCAACCTGCAGGGCTTGTTCAAAGAGCTAAAGAAAGGGACAGGAGAGGAGTTCGGCTGTTTGAAAAGCCCCGCTTGGAACTCCTCTCCTGTTCCTTCTTTTGCTGTCTGTACATGCAGTGCGGGTTGCACTCCCTTGTCTTCCAATATGTTTGCTGCCTTGAATTTATCAAATATAAAGAGGGTGGGAATTAAAATCTAATAATAAAAATAATGGCTGGATAAAGAAAACATATTAAGGCAAAATCTTAAAATGATTACTTAATCCCTTCTCTAGGCATGGTGTGTATTCAGCTATTATAAAACTGTACTTTAGATATTTCCTAAATAAGTATTCCAAGTGTTTCTTTAAAAAAAAAAACCTCCAACTTCTGGATCATGAAACATTATCCTTATGGTAGTGTATTTATTTGCTTAGTGAAGCGTAATTGCTTCTAAATTCTCTCCTAAATAAAGGATCTGCATATGTAAGTTCCATAGAGGTCAATATCATGTAATTGAGTTAAATAAAATGTTAATTAAAATCATATTTAAATTATAAACCAGGTCTTTTTAATTTACTATACAATATACAACTGCATAATTTCAATATTCCATTTATGGATAAATCTGCCAAGAGAAACCTGGTCTAGAAACTCATAAGAAAAGTTGTCCAAAAGTATGCTGGTAAATTAAGAAGACTACTCCTTAGCTTGAGGCCAGTTGCTAAGGAGGAGATTTAAAATACTCGTAATAACAAAACAAAGCAGAATGAAAAACCTGTTTGTAAACTAACATAACAGATGAGGCCTCATGCTATATCCCTTTTCTCTCAAATTTTATTTCATGATATTCTAAATTTATATTAAACCAACAGTGTGCATTTCTAATTTTTATAGTAACTTTTTATTTAAAAAATAACAATTGCAACAATAAATAATGCAAGCTTAAAATTTAAAAATAGAATGTGCCAAAAAGTAAAATAAGAATAAAATAAAGAAAAATAAAAGAAAAGAAATGATTTCCCCCTGCATCACAAATATGTATAAACATTGGTACTTATTATCTTCTCTTAAATACAATAAATGATCTCATCATCCCATATCCCATCTCTTATCTATAAAGAAATTCATAAAACCTTATCATTTCAGTTCTGGTGTTAGTAAAAGTCCATTTTAAGTTCTTAGAAATAATGAAATATCTATTTTAATCTGTATCTTATAGACAAAATTTCTTTCTTCTAACAATCTTGATCTTTAGTCACTTCAAGTAATGTCCTAGAACTTGATTTTTTTCCCTTCTCACAAAATTCTTCAAGCTTTAACAAACTTTTTTTGTAAAGCCAATATTGGAAAATTATCCAATTCACTCTCTTAGTTTATCTGAAACTTTTTAATATCAAGATGAGTCAGTTTCCTTGTATGTCCAACGTAACATCTCTTTTTCCTGCCATTCTTGTAACATATTATGCCTTCTAGTTTTAAAACATAGTTCTGTGTTCTCAGAGGAAGTCTGAAATGATCTCCGGGACTAGAGTGCAAGGAGGAGGATGGAAGATATCTTTATCAATATAAATCTAAATCATTCCAAAAACCCTAATAGCCTTGAGGCTGCAGAACAGGAAGTATATCTGCCACAGTCATTCAGACGGAAAACCTGTGGATGATATACACATGCATTTAATTTATAATAGGCATACTTGCCCTTTATACTCAGATACAATGACCAAAAGTTGGTATATCAGTTTGCTTTTTGTCTTCATGTTCCTTTTAAAAAAATCATTTATAGATTGTAAACATTTGAGATTGGGCTTTTATATATATATGTGTGTGTCTGTGTCTGTGTTTGTGTGTCTGTGTGTGTCTGTGTGTGTGTGTATGTATGTATGTATGTATGTATGTATGTGTGTATATTTAACCCCTTTATAAATGATAAGTAACATCCCAGAGGAAATTTCACTAAATTTGTATGAAACAAGTCTCTAATATAAATATCAGTCTACTGATAACAAGCAAAGCAGTCCAGCAACCTACCCTGTACTACAAAGTGCTGACAAATTCCCCAGGGGCTGAAGAGCAAAATGCCAAATTAGGAAACATGCTGCTATCACTGAAATTTCTGGAAACCAAATGAACAGAGACCATTTTTCCTTGTAGTCAGTCTCCATTTTATTTCCAGTGTTTTTCTCCTGGCTTGGAACTGGACTTGATTTTTCTTCCAACAATTTAATTATAACTCACAAGACTACTCCACACCCCATCCCCCCCCAAAAAAAAATCCAGGTTAAAACACACTTGTAGAAGGAGGTCTCTGATTAGCTCATGGCAATTTCACTCTGGGTCTGTTTCATGAGTTACAATAAAACATGGAAGTGTTGCAAGGAAGGAAAAATAAGCAATAAATCCACAGCCAATGTAGCATGGGTTTAAACCTGGGTGTATTTTATACTGGAATTAGAAGAGCTGGTTGATGAAAAATCTAGAAGGGTTGATAGGTCAAAAATGCTTGTTTAGGGCACAAAATTAACTAGATTTATTTTTGTCCAGCTAACATTAAAAATCATAACCTATATGACATGGAATGCTATTTTATTATATGGATCTCTTTAGATTTAAAATGGGAGTGACTAACAAGATGTTCTGATTATGAACTTACAAGCAGGGATGGGTAATAGCAGGAGCTAATGCGCAGTGGTTTAGCCTCCCTCCATTTTTAATTTCCCACAGTCCTGTTACAACATTATTTAGAAACATTATACACAAATTTTAAAAAGTGTAGCTTTCAGTGGTTTACAAATAAAAAGAAAAGGAATGTAGACAAAGCAAAAAGTGATCAGGTACTGATAGGTCCAAGAGTCTTAGGATGCCAAATATGGATGTTTTCGTGTGTTTCCTGAATTAATATATATATAAATATCGACAGTATCAGAAATGGTAAACCTAGGTTTGTTAATTTCTTTACAATGCTTTTATTTCGCTGGCTCAAAATTGATCATAGCACACTACAGTGCAGTAATATTCAGGAAAGATTTACTCTGAAAAAAAGTATTCAGTTTTAAAATTTGCTTCATTATTTATTTGAAACTCCCCAAAATAAGAATGTTAATCAA